>NC_068396.1:15209884-15252384 GCF_023724105.1 Carassius gibelio
CTCTGAAAGCTGGTAGCTTTGGCATTTTTTCTGTGAATAAGCTGACAACCATCAGCAGGAAGTTCTCTACACCCCACGACCAGTCACTGCTCTCTACAAACTGATCTCATTCTCTCCTTTCATGTATACCGATGTCTAGACCATATTTTACAAGATATCTCACCCTCCATCACTTTTACCTGTACTCACACACATCAGCAACACAACTGAAGTAATCCCACTGCAGTTCCATATTGATGAAACTCTATGGCTGGCAAAACTTTTGTCCTTATTCAGCTGGACCACCACAATCTCCTGTCCACACTTTCTGATCTAGTTATCACAGAAATTATACCTCACCCAGCAGACAATTGTAATCTGTCAATTGTATCACTGTTAAACTGGTTCAATACAATTCATGACACCACATCACAGATGTCACACATTTTCAAAACCTGTTACAGTCCTGGTACAATAATAATAATAAAAAAGTATATATATATATATATATATATATATATATATATATATATATATATATATATATATATATATATATATATATGTGTGTGTGTGTGTGTGTGTATATAATAAAACAAACCTTTCGAATTGTACAAATATTTCAGGGAGCATGAATGGTGTGGTAAGTTTCTTACGGGGAGGGGGTTGGTGTTCCTGTGGCTAATTTTACATAATGACTACAAAATTTGTGTAATTTCTAAAAAGGCTTTTATTTTATGAAAAATAGCCTTATTAAATGAACTACTATTATAAGCTTTTTTCCTTCTGGTGCCTGAAACTGAGAAATTGTGGTCAATATTTTGCTTTATGCAATATGTGTTTTTGTGCTGGTAGTGCCTTGTCTGGTTTAGGCCTGTCATGGATAAATAATTGTGACAATTAAACCGCCAGTAGGTGTCAGCAAGTCCATGTTTTAATAAACGATTTATTGAATCATTCAAATCAAACGGTTCGTTCAAATCGGCCGATTCAATTAGAAACGAAACAAATGAGTCCATCTGTTGAATCACTGGCTCACTCGATTGGTTCAAAATCTGATTCATTCAAGCAACGAAACAACGTGTTGCTATGCAATAAGCATTGTATAAAATTAATAGCACATTTGATGATATTCAGAAAAGTACATTGCTTGTCCAATGAATATATAAACGTAAAAACTCCCATATGGGTATTTTTTTCTTTCATTTCTTGAATTATGAGAGCATTCTTACTGTACTCTTAACAGGTTTCATCGCGCAGTGACTTTAGGACTCTCCAGACGTTTTTGTTTGTTTTTTGCAAACTCGGTGAATCGATAATGTCAGCTCACAGTCACACATACAGCAGCACAATAACATAATGTCGGGGAACGTCTTTAAATTATAATCAAGAAAAAAAAACATACCTTTTCTGTTGTCTTCTTTTCAAAGAACTTCAAAAGTAACGCGAAAAATGACGAGAATTTGCTTCCGGTTGTGCGCAGTCCAGAGTTCTGATTGACCAATCGCTGCTATTTAGTTTGTGAATCAACACAGGTAGATCATTTTAACATTTCAATGGCATGATAAGTTTTACATAATACACATTATTAATCTAAATGAGATGGTAAGGGGGGATGGTGTCCCCCCCGCATCCCACCCTAACTCGAGCCCAAATTAAAACATTTTAGATTTTTTTCTCTCTCTCAGTGTGTATCAATAACGTCTGATTTCTGTAAAGCCACTTTTTAGAGCTTAGTTGGGCTGTGTTCTCGTGCTATTTATATTTTGACCAGCAGGTGTCCCCAGCGTGCGATGTTTCGAGCACTTCCGAAACCAGTTCCTAAAAGTGAGTCATTTTGCGAAGCATTAGTATAATAATTCAAAAAGCTTAGTTTCTTCCATCACTGAGTGCTTTTGACTTTTTTAAATACTAGTGTTTTTAGTATGGATTCATTCACCACTAAGACAAGTGCTCTTCTTCTGAGATATATTACAGTTGGTTTTTGGTTCATTACCGCCACTAACTTGACATGAGGAGGGATGGGGGGCGCACTAAAGGAAAGAAAAGATAAATGTACTCTCATTTTTGGTAGTCTACAGCCAACCTGAATCCATAGAAAAGACAACACTAGGATCACTTTATGGGTCCCAAATATTTTTTTATCTACATTGTATGATAAAATATGATATATATTTTTTTTATACGGTAGGCTAAGCGCATCTTAAATTATTGTAAATCTCTTATCTGAAATGGAATACTTTAAGGACACTTAATAAGAAGAAATGTAGCTCTCTTCTGTTGGACTATGATCATGCGAGTACCTCGAATGGCCTAATAACTGTAATGTTACAACCATAGACTGGTTACAACACAGACGATTAAAAAATCATATGAGCAAGCGCCCAAGCAGCAGCCAATCACCGGCCGGGTGTAGAGAGCGGGGGCGGGGCTTGTGATCGAGCTCACCTTTCTATCCACGCTTCAGGTGACAGAGCGAGCGCAGTCAGTGGCGTCACAGATCTCGTCTGATGGACTCAACAGAACCTTCGCCGCGAACTGCACATCATTATGAAAACAATAGCGATTTGCTATTTGCGATTGGATTATGATATTTTTAAAGACAGTGGAATATGACACAGGGAAACAGAGCTGCTGAGGCGAAGTTTTGTCAGGTGTGGAAGAAAAAAGCGTTTGGACGTTAAAGGCGAAGTATGTGTTATTTAACAATACTGTCCAAGTTGTTGCTGTTTTTATTTTTATATGTTAGCCTACTTAAAAGCGGAGTTGTGTAAATTGTTTTTATAGCAGCTCGAACGTAAACGGCTTGTTCTACGTTGTCTGGAAAATAGATAACTCAAGATGGAGCCATGAAACAAAATCCGAGTTATTTACATAACCAACTACATAGTTAATAAACGACCTTGTTGTTCATACGTACACTCGTTCGTCTATTATATAAATCTTGGGTAGTTGGGTAGTAACACTTTCTTTAGCTTCTTCTTTATTGACCTAACATGAAAAATTAAGCAAAGCTTTTAATCATTTATTTATTTATTAGAAAATGTAGTTTTATTCCCCAGCGATATAATAATAATCTAGGCCTATAGTTTGCCGGCTTAAGCTGATGCACAGAGTTTTAATTGTTTATTCAGTGTTAAGATTCGATTGTGTATTATGTTACTTTTATGGGATCATCTTAACAAGGAATCACATCTATGTTTTAACCATTGGATCACTTTTATTTAAAGTGCAACTCGTTTTAAATGCTGGGATTGGTACTTTGAGCAAGTTATGCTTATAAGAGTTGGTTGTAAATCCAAATGTTTACACCCTGATAATCAGACAGAGTGCAAATAGTGATGGGGATAGGAAAGAAAGAAGAGCTGAGCAGAAATAAGGATGAAGAAACAGACATAGGAACCAACAGATGTGGCAACAGTGGGAGAGTCTCCGAAAATCACTGATAGATTTAGTGTGAACGCAGGAGAGCTCTACGAATGCTGCTCTGTAGAGAGTTGTTAGCGTGTGTATGAGAAAGTTCCTCTTTGTGATGTTATTCTTTGCAACAGGTGAAAGAAGTCACACATTTTAGTTTCTGGTTGCACCTGTGATGTAATGTGACTTGTAGCTGGATGTTTTTACAAATTACAAACAAGCAGAAATAGATTGTTCTAGTAATTTTGTGTTAAAGATCACTGCTTACAGCAGCAAAAGACTGTTGTCACAGTTGCCTGTCATGTATATCATTCCAAAGCTTGTCCATGATGTATTCCAGCAGCTGCCAAGCTGAATGATGTCATTTTAAAATTATTTATACTATTAAAGATTTCAATTCATAATTGATTTTCTTTCTTTTTTCAGTTTGGTTTAATTTGTATAAATTTTGTTATAGTATGTGCATAAATTATTCTCTTTAGGTTTGCTCCATTTTGGTATTTATTAATTTCCCGTTAGTAATTTTATTTTCAACTTTTCAAATGTTTTGTTTATTTTATGTTTCAGATTTGTTCTATATTTCATTATAACCCTGGCTGAATATAGTGCAATGTCTGGTTTCTGAAAGAAGAAACACTTCAGATTGATATTGTACAACATTTACAGATTAACAGAAAACAGATTAACAGCTTTAACTTGAGTCTAAACTTCAGTCGACAATTCCAGTTATTACCTTGCCCTAGTGTTTCAGCCTTGTCTTCTGCTGAGGATTAAAACACACACACACACACACACACACACACACACACACACACACACACACACACACACACACACACACACACACACACACACACACACACACACACAACCAACCTTCAGGACTGCATAGCTGTGATATTAGACTCCTATGGCAACAGCGACTGATTATGACATCACTTGAACTAAGAATTATATCACAATCACAATTATATTTTTTTAATCCCTGCCTTAATTCATTTCTGGTTTATTATGTTCTATTCATAAATCTGGTTTACTCGCATTGAATCATCTGATACTCCTGGTGAAAGAGTGGAGTGACAATGTCTCAGTTGGACTGAAAAGAGCGTTCATACTTTAAAATCATTCGGTGTATCTCTTATATCGGTGTTTGATCTGACTCATGTAATTGGAGCAAGCGTGCATCCCTCTTGCTTTGTGAGACAAACCATGTCAAGAGCTTTCTGTATGCAAACATTCTCTCTCTTTCTATCGTTTTCTTTTTGGATCTCTCTCATTTTGTTTGTCCTCCCCCTTTGAAACCTACACAAACAGCATTTTCTCAGTTGGTAGGCTACATAAGAAATGCGAGGAAGGCATCGATGTTATACAATCTTAAAAATCAAGCTCCTTTAAAAGGTTCTTCACACAGCGATGTCATAGAAGAACCATTCAGTCAAAGGTTCTTTAAAGAACCATCTCTTAACTTTTAATAATCTTTCACCACAAAGAATATTTTGTGAAACAGAAAGGTTCTTCAGATGTTAAAGGTTCTTTATGGAACCATTTAGACAAAAGGTTCTTTTGTGACATTGTGAAGCACCTTTATTTTTAAGAGTGTAGAATGCCTGTTATGCCAGGATTTCAGCAGTTTATGGCAGGATTTGTATCCTTAGGCAAATATTAAATAAACATATTATGAATTCATTATGAACAAATCCTGAACTATAATAGTGTTTTGTTGTTGGAGTATTGGCATGATACGTTTTTAGGTGTGATGCTTAGAGTTGGCTTTGTTTACTTTATATTCTGCTCTCTCTTCTTTGGCACGTAAACTTAACACCTATTAACCCCTGCTTGCTTGTGTTGCCTTTTGTTTGTTTTATGTTTTTTTTTTGTCCCTCCATTTTATCTGTTTTTCAGTCTCCAAAATACACCCCATACCATTCTTTTTTGCTTCTCTCTTGTCATGGGTCAATCCCAGCAAATGTATGTTCTCTGTGGTTCATGCAGGTACACCTATGGCTGATGTTTTGGTGCTTTTTCTTAGCAGTGGGTTGTCACACTTTCTCTCCAGAAGGCACTGCTTGTTCATAAATGTATATTGTTATCACACTCCTTCAATTTGTACTGGTCAATCACGCTCATCTGAATTCATACCATCACTCAAGATCAGTGTTCTCCAACCCTGCTCCTGGAGAGCTACTGTCTTACAGATTTCAGCTTAAACCCCAATCAAACACACCTGAACTAGCAAATCAAGGTGTTCAGGTTACAGACAAGTGTGTTGAAGCACGGTTGGAAGTGAAGTTTGCAGGACGGTGGCTCTCCAGGAGCAGGGTTGGAGACCTCTGCTCTAGATTATTCTGTTGGCTTGGGTTTTTTGATTATATATGTTGTTTAAGAATATCTTTGAGTTCATGATTGCATGGTCTCAGCATAACAGGTCCCAGTTGCAAAAAGCCTTCAGTATTTCTCACACAAAGCCTTCCGCTTTGTTGCGGAAGGCAAACACCTGACTTCTCTTCCTTTGTTTGCCTTAATGAGGCCACCATAGTTTTGCTTTATCTCAGTGTAACAGGCAGCTCCATAAAACCCTCTCCCTTTAGAAAGTGTATTTCTGTGGGAAGGATTGCTTTCTTTTGTGTCATAGATGTTCAGTTTCTCAGGGTTTAATTATTTTTTTTTAGTGCTTGTTAGTGTAGACACTCTGAAAACATTATATAAACACAAACCATGTTTTGGTATGGAAACATGCAGGCATACCATATTTGCATAGTTTCTTGCATTATGTAAACCTGTTGTTTTCCCAACACGCTTCCCTGTTCATAAGTACCACCATTAGGATTGCGAAAGATCTCCATAGTTACTGGTCCCAAGTTACCTCTAGGCGTGTGGAGTTCCACCAATCAGGATGGAGACTGGTGGCTGGAGATCAGGTTCTTTGAACGCTGGGTAGGGCACTGAGTGTATAGTGTAAACACTGCACGTTTGCATCTCACGTGCGTACAGTAAAACCTTCAGTATTACTGAAGAGGCATATAATGTCACAGGCCATAAAATTATGATAAGGGTTCTGGTTATCTGTTGCCTTTTGGCATAAATATTAAAAGCATTCATATGATGACCTTAATGCATTGCCAGGGACAGATGTAGCAAAAAAATAAAAATAAAACGTGTATTTTCACCATCAGGTCAGACATTGGGACCTAAACCAGAGCCAGTACTTGATGCTGTAGTCATCTCTTCTTTGCATCTATTATACATTTTTCAGTAGACTCTGTCACTGTGATAGCCCTCACGTCACCCAGTCACCATGGGCACCAGTAAATTCCCCTTGTGTGTCTTCAGACAGCGCTTGATCATGACAAACATGCCTGCTTTGATTTGCTTGCATGGCCTTCATGTGTACGTGCCTGCCTGTATGTGTGTGTGTATGTGTGTGTGTGTGTGTGTGTGTGTGAGAGAGAGAGAACAAGGGCCAGGTGTTTCTAGTCTTATGCTAGAAGATCAAAAACCATGCATTACTGTCTATTGGTAATGCAATCATTAATCATTTTTATGTTGATGTTTTCTATATTTAGGTTTCTTTCATGACTAGAGTAATTTTTTTTACACAATATGCTAATTAACTAAGTTCAGTATTTACTGATAAATTAAGATAATTCAAAGATTTAGATCAGTAAATCTTTGAATAGACAAGTAAGCCAAAAGTGAGCTAAATACCCTTGTTTATAAAAATGCTATATATATATATATATATATATATATATATATATATATATATATATATATATATATATAAAATATAAAATAAAAAAAATGCTTTATTTAAGGTGGATTGTATTTCCATTTTATAAGGATTCATAATGTATTGCTACCATACTGGTTCTAGGGCCATAGTGGATTATTAATGATGGTATTATTGGATTTTGAATATTTAATATATTATAATTTACCTCTTTTTATTTAATTACATTTGCCATGATCTAAAACTCATCTAAGTTAATCTTTAAAAACACTAATTGTTAAATGTAATCGTTAGCAAATCTCAATGAACAACCATTTTTTTATGCTGTACATTAATAATTTTGTAATGCTGAATTTACTTGTAGCTTTTAATAATAATAATAATTCAGTTGTTTAGTGTTATACTATACACTGTTTATAGTAGTGGTTCCCAACCCTGGTGCTGGAGGCACCCCAACACTGCATGTTTTGCATGTCTCCTTAATCAAACACATCAGATTCAGATCATCAGCTCATTAGTAGAGACTCCAGGACCTGAGAGAAAGGAAACATGCCAAATGTCCAGGGTTGGGAACCCCTGGTTTATAGTATAGAAATCTAAAGTATAAATGTATATATTTTTACCTAGTATGCGTTTTCTCTTTATTTTTTTTAACCATAGAGTCAAAATTCAACGACTTTAAAGATTCCGTAATGAATTTTGTCTGTAAAAAAATGCTTCCGTTAATTTAACTGACCTCGTTTCAACCTTGCTTCAAATGAAGGTTCTGAGCTACTGATCTGACATCTGGCAGTCAGACATATGGTGTGGAATGTACTGGGCAAGTGCTAGTGGATGACTGCACAGAAAACAATTTCCAACACAAGTTATGACAGCCCTATGATAGGGTGGGACTGACTTGCTGGCCATATTTCAGCATGAAAAGCTCCAAGGACACTCCCTTTGGCTTGCAGGGCTGAAACCCAACCCATTCTCAAAGGAGAGTCAATCACAAAGAGACTCCAAGCAAATAGTCCAGCCCTGACCAGTATCACATTACATAGTAATGACCTTGTAAAAAAAGAAAGGAAACTCTACCTTTTCTCAGTCGTGAAACTTTGAAAACTGTTTGGAATTTTTTTTCACGTATGTAAACGGGTACATCCAAAGTAGTTTGACCAATAACATGCAGGTATGGTACATAATCAACCAATCGTGGCATCTGAGATCAACATAGATTGATCAAAGCAATGCAAATACATGTACATGTTAGGTGTTTGTTCGTTCATTCAACTTACTCGTCATTGTATGACACCAAAGTACCAAGAGAGTGATTTTAATGCATAAGGAGCTGTCTGCTCTGCTCTCTATAGCTCTTGTGAATGTCATACCATGATCGATCTGCACAGCACATACAGCCAAAATCTGGATATTTTAGGCAATATATAAATCCTGGCAAGGACGCGTCCTGGGAAAATGGCTCATATGGTCACCCTAGTGATATTTGAAGGGTAACGTCACTTCAGGCCTATTTTATATGATGTGACAAGCATTGGTGCCCAGATAAAAACCAGCTTCTCAGTTCTAAACAGGCCATAATGGACATGTGTTGTGAGACTGTCTTTATAAATTATATCTTTACCATAAATATTCTTGCTGAGGTTTGTAATTTCTCAGGAAGCGGCAAGCATTGGATTAACATAATTAACTAAATGAGCTTAATTGGAAAAGTGTGGTTACTCTGAGGTAAACACAGATCCAGTGTGCTCATGAGTGACTTCATTCTCAAGCACCCACATTACTAAGATAAGACATCTGTGCTGCTCAGTCAGGAAAGTCATTTCCCTAATATCTGGAGAAAAGCCCTGTCCCAGATTTGTCCCAGTATCTCCACTGATCTCTTTGAAGCAGTAGAACAAGATCAAGAATCCAGTGTAGTTTCCTCTCCCGAGGTTTTCTCTGTCTACCCCCTCACACTGATTAAAGAGCATACAGTATGCATAATTTGGGTCACATTTTTCTGATAACAGAACACTTAACCTGGCCATTTCCTGTGAGTGCATTTCATCTGGACCTCTTCAGATGGTTTTGAGTCCAGGGATTACTGTGAGACCTGGCAGTAGTTTAAGTTATCTTAAAATGTTTTATCTGAAGCTCATTTTACTTATAGCATTCAGACAATATTGCTGAATGTGTTTTTTGTGTCGAGTCAACTGGATCGATTAGTAAAAGTCCATAATGCTGCTGAATTTGCTTAACAGTTGATGCACTTGTCCACCATTCATGGATAGACACTGGTACATTGTTTGTGCAATTGTGCACAGCTGCAGTGTCTGAAACCCAAGACGGCTGCCTTGCTACCCAATCAATGATTCAACTGACAGTGGTTTTGTATGAAGACTTCATGTGAGGAAACTTTCAAGGCATCATAACTTCATGATAATGATCTACAACAAATTTAAGTGAGCTTTAGACATGACCTGACTAGGGTTGCAAAGGAGCAGAACATTTCTGGTAAATTTCAGGAAACTTTTCAAATGTTTCCAAAAAGTCCTGGAACTTTTCCAGAAATTTGGAAAAGTTTCCAGAAATTAAGCTGATTTTCCAACTCTTTGCAACCCTGAACCAGTCAACTTTTAATGACTACACACCTCTTGGGTAGAAATTCAGTGTTTGTTTTCGTATGACAATGAAGATTTAAAAAAAAAAAAAAATCTTTCTATTTAATTTTTTATAACTTTTTATTTACTGAATGATTACAAAATAGCCTTCTGTGTTGACAAAGTCTGGGTGAATTTATATAATTGAGTGGCTATATAAAAAGTGGCTATATATAATTAATAAATACATTTGTTATGCTCACTAGATTTTCATTTATTAGATCAAAAATACAATAAAACAGTATATTATTACAATTTAAAATAACTGTTGAAATACATTTTAAAATATATTTTATAATTTTACTTTTGTAATTTATTCTTGTGATGGCAAAGCTTAATTTTTAAGCAGCTGTTACTCCAGTCTTCAGTGTCACATGATCCTTCAGAAATCATTTTGATATGCTTATTTATATGGTGGACTGCTATGGTGCTCAAGCATGAAAGCAGTATACATTTTTGTGAATTAAAATTAATGCTGTTGTTTTGAACTTTGTATTTCTATTATTTTAAACAAGTATTTTCTGATAACATAAATGTATACATTTTATATTGAATAAATGTATTAAAAAAAATTGCAGGGCTGGACTTAACAAAGGTCTCCTTCAGGGAAAAATGTATTCACAGCAGTTTAACCACAACTCCTTTAGCTGCAGTGGCTCATGGGATCAGTATTTTCATGCTTTGTGGGACTATCCATTTATTGAATGGGGTTTTAGAGTAGCTTTATTTTAGATTTTGTGCAGTTTCCCTTGGAGGTTTCCACAGACAGAAGTTTTCTCTATCCCCTTCCCACCCCCTCTGTGATTCTGAGTTCCCACCTCCTCTTCTCGTGTCTTCCTCATTCTCATTCCCGCTCTTCTGCCGTACCATTCTGAACCTCTTTGTCACTGCTCTGATCCATCTAGTCATTTCCTGGCCCTGACCGTCTCACTCACACTGCTCTCATTAACACAGCTAAACTGTTCTTCCCATTTTTTTTTTCTTTTTTTCAGAAGCTGCGTTGACTAGATCTCAATCTACATGTCTCTAAAGAGCTCCTGAGCCCTCTGAAGATGCAAATGATTTCTGCCATGCAAAATACCGTGTCTCCAGCAGCAGCTTTCAGCAGTGGTAGGTAGGAATTCAAAATCCATTCTGACTGTCTTTCCTCTGGATTTATGTGTTTTAATGAGAGTGGACGGCCCCCACGTGTAACCAGAAACATATGTATCTCTATTTCTTTCACATTGTGTTTGAAACTGAGCTTTCTGCTGTGATTCACTCTAAATTCAGGCGTGGGTTAATAGTTTCTGCCTACTGATTGGCTGTTTAGAATTGCGTAAATATTCACAAGGCAAATTCAGTTGTGGTGTGTGTGTGTGTGTGTGTGTGTGTGTGTATCTGGTATTTATCACATACGTCCACACGAGGATAGTAATACCAGTAAAATTTGACCTGGTAGAGACATTTTTGAGGGTCTATGAGGAAACAAACTTATAAATCATACAGAATTAAGTTTTTGGAAGATCTAAAAATGCAGAAAGTTTCCTGTGAAAATATCAAATCAAATGTTCATCTAAAGGCTTTAGTGAATGATAGAAAAACGCCTACATGAGGAACCGTTGAATGCTGTTTAAACAGCATCCCAAAATCCATCTCATGATATTTGAAGGAATACCTACGTAGTGTGCAAAAAAATATCCAAAACATGTTCTTTTTTTTGGGGGTTATTGCCTAATTTTATGATTTTAACAGTGCATTCTGCGAAGTGTGACTTTTTTTTAAAAGAGCAGATAAAGTAAGCCTTCAGACCAAATGGATTGTGGAGAATGCCATTGTTGTTGTCTTTGCTCATTCTTTAGACTAAACACACACACACACACCACAGAAACTATAGCTTATACTCCCCACACACATTTTTGAGAGGAGACAGAGAGTATCTTTGTATCCGTCTATAATCACTGGGGCTTGCACACACATTTGGTTTAAGCCAATAGCTGTTATCTAAATGCTTAAGGCTGTGGGTCTCTCTATTGATTTGTTAAAAATAGCTCTGCATTTACAGTAGAGCGCAAGCTATGCAGTACTGCTACATTTCTATATTTTTGGAAGCATGACATAAGATGCAGCATGTACTGTATAATATTGCATAACACAAAGCTCACATCCACATGCTGTTAATTAGCATCTTTAAGTGATGACAGCTGAGTTCATTCGTTGGCATTATGTTTAGGCATCCACATTATCTCAGCAAATCCTGCTTGAAAGGCTTTGATTTTCTAAAGATGACACAGTGCTGTTGCCAAGACAGCCCCTGAAATAGTGATGCACATTTAAAACAGACCACAACTTAACTGTTATTGTTAGTGCTTGGTTTGTGCTGTGCCAGTATTTCTTCTCACAGAATATATATATATAGTGGTGGGCATATATTATTTTTTTAATCTAGATTAATCTCACTGTAATCTTGGTTAATTAATCTAGATTAAAATGGCTCATTTGAATTCTGCCAAAGGCATTCAGAATATGTGTGCTACCCAAATAAAATAATGACTAAAAGTAACGTTAAGTCTTTGAGAACGGGTTTCTCAAGACAGGTGTTGCATTAGACCAGGGGCTCATCTAATGTTTCCAAAATGCATCACAAACTGCTTGAGAGAGCTGTAAACTAATTCCACATTGCAGCGATCGTTCACGTACCGAGTAGCGGACTGCAAACGCGTCCTGTGTGAAAGCACATTGAGTATGAGTCCGTGCTGCTTCAGCACCACATACGTAACGCACACGGGCTGCATACACACTGTAGACGGAGTATGTGTGAAACAGGCGTGCATCTTGTCGAGGTTTCCAATTAGTTAATTAATGAAGCTTCTTTAAAAAAAAAAAAAAAATTCCCTGAAGCAAACCCGGCGGCATCTTAGCTGTATCCATGTTAGCACGTCACGTTTGATGTGGTAATTTCAGAGTAGGCAAACACACAGGTTTAAAGACTCATTCTCACTCCTTACAGATTCGGCTAGATATAAATCCGCGCTAAAATATCAAGGTGAAAGTCATCATAGCTTGCTTAGTATAGACCCAGCTCCCAACCCAACTTTGAGAATAAATTAACGGCAATATTTTTTTTTATCGCGCGATAAGAGTCTCCCGTTAACGCAGCATTTAATGCCGATAACCGCCCATATATATATACATGTATTTTATTTACATGTACTATCTACTTTTCAGTTCAGATTTATTTAGACTGTACACTTTTTTCTGTGTTTATATGCAGGTTGTCAATGTCTAATGCTACCGTTCAGTTATCCATGTTTGGTTATATTCAGCATCCACTCCAGCACTCATGATGGTTTAGTCCTGCTGTGAGAGCACAACAATGACATCCATGGTTGCCAATGGGACTCGAGGTGGCCAGCCACTGGTCCTGAAAGGAGTGGACCCTGAAACATGCATGATCGTGTTCAGAAACCACTGGGCACAGGTATGTGATATTTGTTATATTATCATCTTTTGCTAGTTTGCTATGTTTAAAGTATACGTGATACAACTGTTGACAAAATAAAAAAAACTTATATGATGCTTATTGTGTTGAATTAACATAAACCTTTACAACTTGCTTGATACTTGTTGTTTGTTGTGGATATATACTTTTTTTCCTCATCTGGAAATGAATTAGTTTTTCAGTGAAAATATTTTTTTTCACTTCCAAAAAGCCTTGTTTCACCTCGGGTGTACTAACCGAATCTTATACAAGTAGTGTTATTTTCTGTTTATTATGTATGAAGTTTATTTAATATAAGGTTTTATGAGGAACCAAAAATACATGCAATGTCTTTACATATTATATATGATTAAGTATTATGTTTCTGATCATTAAAATAAGTAAATGAAAATGGTATGTTTTGTAAGCTTTTCAATTCCTGAACTGGCCCTAGAATGGACTATCCCATTGGTGTTACACTGTGAATAAGGCTCTGGACCTCTTCTGTTGATTCAGCAGAATGCTCCAGAACATAGAGGCATTGTTTGAGTACAGAAGATGAGTTCAGGCCATTAGATAAACTCTAAAGACAGAAATTAGGGTAGTTTTCTGATGGCAAACTAGTATTATTGTGAATTTGTCCAAATAAGTTCTAAAATATTCTAAAAATCTGAAATGCTGTTAACACTTTCACTCTTTCAGCCCTTCCTGCTTCGTTTGCATTTATGAATGGTACACTTTAAGAGCATTATGCCATTTGGCCTTGCTTGCTTTTCCTCTTCCTGAAGGCTTCATGTTATTCCTTTGCACTGTTAATAATCTAATCTCAGTTTGACACACCCCTGACGGGGAGTTTTGTCATGATGAAATAGATCAGCACCAGGACAGAGGGCTCATTGTTGCAGTTGTTTCAACTACTAATTTGCATGAAATAGATTATATGTACCCTGGAGCATAAAACCAGTCATAAGTAGCACAGATATATTTGTAGCAATAGCCAACAATACTTTATATGGGTAAAAACAAAAATCATTAGGATATTAAGTAAAGATCATGTTCCATGAAGTTGTTTTTTACATTTCCTACCATAAATATATAAAACCTTTATGTTTGATAAGCAATATGCATTGTTAAGAACTTCATTTGGACAACTTTAAAGGTGATTTTCTCAATATTTAGAAAACCCTCAGATTCCAGATTTTCAAATAGTTTTATCTTTTCCAAATATTGTCATATTCTAACAAACCATACATCAATGGAAAGATTATTTATTATAATGTATAAATCTCAGTTTAAAAATGTACCCTTATGACTGGTTTTGTGGTCCAGCGTCACATATGTTTTCCTGCTGCATCACAGTATTCCTATATATATATATATATATATATATATATATATATATATATATATATATATATATATATATATATATATATATATATATATATATATATAGTAATTACATTATTATTGTAATTATTATTTATTACATTTCTTTTTATTTTTATATAATAAAACTTTTTTGAAAGTCATATATAAAGTAATTTTTTAGTGATGTCATGCTGTAAAGAGAAAACTCATTGCTATAATGTGATAAAATCCCTTTGTATGTTCTCTCCAGTGTGAATGACCTCTGATCTCTTGACATTTTATCAGGTGGTGAAGATCCTAGAGAAGCACGACCCGTTGCGCAGTATTGTTGGTGGTCTGGGTGGAGGTCACGGTCTTGGTGGGGGCGGAGGACTCGGCAGCTTCCGTTTCGGTCCAGTCCCTGGCGATGAGGCCAGCGCCGTGCAGAACTATGTAGAGCACATGCTCTTCCTCCTCATGGAGGAGGAGTGTGGTCAAAACGGAGCCATGGGGCCCATCCTGGAGTTTGTGGTGATGGAGAACGTGTTGGAGAGACTGTTTATCTGGAGCTTGAGGCGAGAGTTCACAGATGATATGAAATTAGAGCAACTGAAGATGTATGAGATGCTGATTGGACAAGCCAGGCAGCCATTACTTCATCATAAACCAGTGCTCAAGCCTTTGATGATGCTTTTGTCATCCTGCTCCGGCTCCCCATCGGGTCCAAGCTCCCCTGCTGTGGAGACAGAGCTTGTGCTGCTCCTGAACCAGCTGTGCTGTGTTCTGGCTAAAGACCCATCGGTTCTGGAGCTTTTTTTCCATACGAGTGAGGACCAAGGAGCTGCTAATTTCCTTATCTTCTCCCTACTCATCCCTTTCATACACAGGGAAGGGTCAGTCGGACAGCAGGCCAGAGATGCGCTTCTGCTCATCATGGCTCTTTCTGCTGAGAACCATGTTGTGGCTAAACACATCGCAGAGAACACCTACTTCTGTCCGGTATGAGTCTATTATAGTATATCTTCCTCTTTTATTTATACTCTTTCTCTATTTATCTTTCTCTTTTTTTTTTCAAGCTACTCAGAATCTGTACTTGGATTACCAAAGTTCCTGCAGCATTGGGATCACTTTTTTGGCATGCATTGCTTAAATTACTATCTTATTGAATAGTCTTTAGAGATCATGGTGCTTTCTGCATACAGAGGTTAAATGTGAGCCAAAATCATAAACTAAACTACTTTAGTCTGTGTGCATTGAATTTATTTACAGAACAAACTAAAAAAACAACAACACAGGAATTGAATGTACATCATCATCATCATATGAACTAGCATACCCTGAAGAAATATGACATTCATAGCCTCCAGTTATAATGAACGTGAATAACACTTTTGAGTAATCTTATCTGGCTGTTTATGAAATTTCAATTAAATCTACAGTCAGTGAAGCCAACAGGACTGTTAAACTGGTTAAGTCTTTAGTGAATGCATGGATTGTGAAAATTATCAAATTTTCCTTTCAAATATGTGCTACCGTGGTCCCTGTCTGGGCATCCAGTAGCACAGTACATGCTTATGTAAAGTCATTCTAGATAATTGCATAATCAGTTACACCATGGATGAGTACCCTTCTTACTAAGTTGACATCACCCTCTGCTTCAGTAGAGTGCCATTCTCAGCATTACATGCACTCTCCACCCTTTCTGACCTTATATTCATCTGCCAATGAATGAAGCCAGGAAGCATGTAGCTACAGATTGTTGTGCTATTACATAATGGATGTCTTTTATTGAAGTGCTTAAAAGTGTAGTTTGAATTAATTGGTTAATTTTACTGATTTATTTATTATTATTTGAAGGTTTTGGCTACAGGTCTGAGTGGGCTTTACTCCTCTCTGCCTACCAAGTTGGATGTACCCAGTGAAGAGTGGCACTGTCTGCACCGTGAGGACTGGCAGCAGCTGCCTGCTCTTGTGCAATTTCTTAACTCCTTGGAGTTCTGCAATGCTGTCATACAGGTGTGCTAGTGCTACTTCATTTCTACTGCACTTGTGTTTTATCTATAGCAAGAGGTGTCCAGTCCAGCTCCTTGAGGGCCACTTTCATAAAGTTTAGCTCCCGTACACCTGCCAGGATGTTTCTGGTGAACCTGAAGACCTTAATTGGCTTGTTCATGTATGTTAAATTTGGACTATAGCTAAAATCTGCTGGACGGTGTCCCTACAGAAACATGATTGGACACCCCTGGTTTATGGCAAACAATGTATCATTATACAGTCACATACAAACGTCCTCTGCTTGTTTTGCAAACATTATTCTGGAAGTCAGGAGACAAAGGTTGAGCTATAAATAAACATTATTGTAGTATCCTTATCTTTATATGCCCAGTAGATGAAAGGAAGTAAAAATACAGTTAGACAGTATGAATTCATTTTATTGTAGCTTTGCTTTGTGTGTAGGTGGCCCACCCTTCCATCAGAGACCAGCTGGTAGGCTACATTCATAATGGTTTTCTGGTCCCTGTTCTAGCACCAGCATTACACAAGGTTAGTGGACCATAAGCCATTTTCTTCCTAGATCAGTAAGATTTGCTTTAAAGCAACTTATTATTATTTTTTGTAGTTGACACTTGAAGAGGTGATGACCACTACAGCATACCTGGACCTCTTCATACGCAGCGTTTCTGAACCTGCATTGCTGCAACCCTTCCTAAGCTTCATCCTGCTCCATCGTCATGACAATGTACACATTTTGGACACACTAGTTAGTCGCATCAACACTCCCTTTCAGGTAACCACAGTTTCATCCTGACTAACAGCCAATTAAATCTCAAAAAGCAGTACTTACTGCAAAATCAGTGCTGAACTAGTGCTGGGTGATGCAAAATAAAATTAGGGAATACTGGTAATGTTTTGATAATGTTAAAAGTTTAGGTTAGTTTTCAAAAGACAATGAGCCAGTTTCACTTTGCTTTTTCTCCTCATAATTATGGCCAGGTCAAAGGGATGGTTCAACTGCTTAAACTCGACTGTGCATATTTATGTTGTGCACTGTGAAGAGCATCACAGGTTTCAATATACACCATATTTTTATTTCAAGTTTTTGGTTTGCACAACCTTATAGAATCATGTTCTGCACACTTGCAAATCTTTTCACTATATCCAGCAGTGTAAACATGATGATTATAATAATAATAGGAGGTTTATTGTGCAGGATGAATTATTCCAGAAAAATGCTCATTTTTGAGGTACATTTTAATGAATTAATTAAATTAACACAAATTTTACAATTAATTTTATTTTGCTATACCATCAGACCCTATACTGAACTTCTGTTAATAACATTTCACTAAAGGGTGAAGACACACTGCACAAGTTTAAGAAGTGGTTGGTAGATTAGATGAAGGTGAATTAGATGAATTAGATAAATAAAGGTAAACTGCAGGATCTTTCTATTAAATTGGACTAATATTTGAACTCAAATATTAGTCTGCATGTGTATTCAAACAGAATACCCTACAGCACTGAGCCTTAAGAATCCTCAAACAATAGTTAGCTTTATTTTATTCAATATTAACAAAACAATTTAAACCAGTTAATGCCAGATTTATTGTTTAAAACATGCAGTGTTTGTCATTAAGTTGTGTTTTGTAGTAGTGTGTTTTTATCGGCTGTGATTTTGTTCCAGCTTGGCACTGTATCGCTGGCCCTGTTCCGCACTCTCATTGGCTTGTATTGTGAGGATGTCATGCTCCAGTTGGTATTCAAGTGAGTATATTTGTGCAGATTATTCAATTTATTTAATTATTTGTTGCATTTCTGATATGCATCATCTATATGTTTAATATTGTCTCATAGTGTTGGTGCTTAGCTGTCTTTCTTGTGGCACTATATGTGTGGTCTCTCCTTCTCCGACAGGTACCTGATCCCCTGTAACCACATGATGTTGAGTCAGCGTAGAGTCCTGAGAGAAAGAGACTGTTACTCTGTATCAGCCGCCAAGTTTCTAGCCCTTACACCCTCCTGCTGTTCTCCAGAGGTCATCCCCCCTCCACTCAGACAACTGGACTCTATCCTCTGGTCAAAAGGCACTGATGGCTCCCATATAGGAACTATGGGTATTATATAGTTCCTTTACTTTCTGTGGAAGAGTGTACTATTTTATGTAATTTTGAATTGCATTGTGCATGAAGTGTCATTATAATAACAAAAAGTATACATTTTTGATCTACACTGAAAACTAAAATCTTATAAGGATGTAGATCAGGGGTGCCCAGTTTTATTCCTGGAGGGCCACTGTCCTTCAGAGTTTAGTTGCAACCCCAATTACATTGATCTAGACTGGATAATCAAGGTCTTCAGGAAAGAAAACTTCCAGGAAAGCATGTTGGCTTCCAGGCAAGCAACTCTCCTGGTCATTGGCTCTCTAGAAGCAGAATTGCAAACCCTTGACTGGATGCAGAAGGGAAAAAGCTGTTGTTTTTTCAAAGATTTCTAGGTTCTAATGTTAAAAGTGAGAGAAAATTATTTTATCTTTTTTGTTTGTCTCCACAAAATCATGCACTGGAGGTTAAATGACTAAGATCAAACTTTAGATTAGTGGTCTTGAGTCTGCAGACTGAAATGTTATTCATGTCTCAGTGACTTCCGGCTTCGGAATTAAATCTGAAACTTCACTAGTGCTGGCATCAACTTCATTTCTGCATTCCAGACTATATAATCCACTTCAGTCTGTGCCTGTTATTAAAGTATTTACAAGCTGATACAAATTCCAGAGCAGTACTTTTTTTTAAAAAGGGGACATGAAATATAAAGAGAAGTGCATTAGTAACTGATTTAATATTGCTTGTACATTTTCCTCTAGAATCAAAAGAGGTCCTCTCAGAGGAGGATGACTGTGGTAACTCCTGTGTCATTGGCTCAGAGATCCACCTGGATGTCAGTTACCTGCACTACTTGTACGATGCACAAAACAGCATCAATTACTGTATGGGAGCGTGCCGTGTGTGGTCGGCCCCTTACGATGGGGAGAACCCTCCTCCAGAAGGATACCAGTGCAGTACCTTGGAAGAAGCAGGTAGGACTCGGCCATCAGCTACCAGCAGAAAAACCCCAAATCAAATGCATCGCTCCGGTCCAACCCTCAAAGATCACACTGCTACTCCCGGATTGCTGGAGCTGGAGTGGGATGATAGTTATGATGCTTGTCCTACACAACTGCAACCAGAGGAAGATCCCGAGACTCGCCCCATCCCGGACGAGCCCCCAAAACACATTCAAGAACTGCGTAGAACTGCTATTATGATTGTGAAGGGCTCTTACATCGAAGAGTCTGAGTTCCAGAATGATGTTATGGTCTATGATCTGGTCGCTCAGAGGGATGCTCGTGACTCTTGTAATAGGTATCATCCCTCATCCAAACCTACAGAAGCAGCAAAGCATGAGATGTTAGATGAACCAGTAACTGATCAAAAGACTACATATTCAGAATCAATGAGCAATGGCTTGAGCTCCCCATTAGATGAAATGGACAGTAAAAAGAGAGGGTCCCAATCAGACTATAAGTCACTGGAAGGGGAGGACCTTATGGCCCAGTATGAGGAACTCATAAGGACTTTGGGTGCACAGCACAGTCCAGCAAAAACGGACCGTGAACTCAAGAGTCCTACAGACCTCATGGATGAGGAGGAAGATGAGATTGACTTTAACTCTTTCTCCCCAGAGACACCAGAGGCAGAAAAGTTACCATCTACCTTTGGGACCAAACCCCGCAGTGGGAGCAGGGGACATGCTGTACCTTTTACAGGTCGGAAAATATTTTATTTAGCAAATTATTTAAATTCTTTCACATTATTCTTCATACACTCCTTTATATATTGCAATAATATATTATGAATTTATTTATGTGACCCTGGAGCACAAAACCAGTGTTAATTTGCTGTATTATATTTTTAGCAATAGCCAAAAAAACATTGCATGGGTCAAAACAATTGATTTTTCTTTTATGCCAAAAATCATTAGGATATAAAAAGTAAAGATCATGTTCCATGAAGATATTTTGTAAATTTCCTACCGTAAATATATAAAAACTTAATTTTTGATTCAGAATATGCATTGCTAAGAATTCATTTGGACAAATTTAAAAGCGATTTTCTCAGTATTTAGATTTTTTTGCACCCTCAGATTCCAGATTTTCTAATAATTGTATATCTGCCAAATATTGTCTGATTCCAATAAACCATACATCAATGGAACACTTATTTATTTGTTTCAGCTTTCAGATGATTTATAAATCACAATTTTGAAAAATTGACACCTGAGACTAGTTTTTTGTATTCCAGGGTCACACATTATAGTTAGGTGACAGCCATTTGGATTAATGACTGAAAGTATAGGGTATATTATGCACTGATTTAATGCCATAATGCACCTTAATAATGCGTGTGCATTAATGTATACTGCCTGCTTATAAAAAAGGTGTATTAAACATTAAGTTATATGGTATAATAAAAATTGCAGCAGTAATATGACCTGTTTAACTCAATGAGTGGCATCTAGAAACCATAAACAAATTGTGCTCTGAATTATGTAACAGTGTATTTCATGAAGTTTGACCTCAGTTTTGGCCCCCATGAACTAATATGCAGAGATTTGGAATCGGTTAGTGTTGATTTCAGTTTAATGTGTGTTGTTCTGGCTCATTTGTCTTGTATTGTTTAAATTATTTACACTTTAACTAATATTTAATTTTCTCTCTTGTCTTTCTCAGGTCCGTTTCTGAGTGTACTGCTGTCTCGTCTAGAAAACATGCCAAGTAATTCTCTCCATGTGAACTTGCTTCTGACTGGCATCCTGGCCCAGTTAGCTGCTTACCCTCAGCCCCTGCTGCGCTCCTTCCTTCTCAACACAAACATGGTGTTCCAGCCTAGTGTCCGCTCACTATACCAGGTACTGAAGTGCATGCAGTATCTGATCTACTGAATGAATGTAGTTTTAAATCATACTAACTCAATATTCATTGTACCCGCCTGCTTGAGTTTAAAAACAAAGAAAATGCAAAAACTATCACTGGCCTCCATTAAACATCAGGTTCAGTACTATTTCTTTAGCCTACATTTCTTAAACTGATTAACATGGCAGATATTTTGAGCACTTTATGTATGTAGGTCAGTTTAGAAATGTCAACTGTTTTGATGAATGTTAAGAGCTTATGTGAACTTTGCCAAGGATTTGGGGGATAAAAATGGATTTGGGCCACATTCGGCTGTGGTCTGAATGTAGCCTTTGTCTCTACAACTTTTAATATTATACCGACGCACAAACCTGCTAAAATAACATCAGTGGCACAGCAAGGTTTAGTGCTCAATACTTCCCCTTTGTCAGCGTAAAAGTGACATTATCATCTTGCTGTCTGATACGTTATTCAGTAAAGTTTAATTTGTGAACAAGTTAATTAGCTTATTATACCTCTTGTTTCATATCATTAAATGGGACAATAGTGAAACCCATGCTTTCTTAACATTCATCAGCATGTCTTTGAGGGGCATGTGTTAGATCTGTTGGTTAATTTGTGTTTCAATACACACAAAGATGTGCTTTCACACAAAGCCTTGACCTTGTCAAACCAACCTGTATATTTGTCAGAAATTTGGTTTTGGCATGTGATTTGTTTGTACAGTCCAATGCGTGAAAAAAAGTAGACAAAATTAATGAAAATGCAAATTCAGTCTCTGACTGTAGGTGGCGCTTATGGAAAAGCAGACATATAAGCAGGGATATTTTTTATTTTTTTTATTTTTTTGCATTTCTGACACCTGCTTGTCATGATGATAGGAAGTTAAACAATAAATGATGGCATCATTTGCAACCAGAGTATGTGCAGTAGTGATCTTAAAATGGAGCTGTGCTATCAATGTTCTGCCCATACTTCCACAGACTCAATCACAGGCACACAATCATGATCCCACATCACACTTTATAGCGTCAAATAACTGACTGAAACCAAACTTAATAGAAAACCCTTGAACATACCCAAGCATGAACAGAAATACTTCAAATTATAGAAACATCTTTGGGCAAAATTTATTTGTGTACTTTGTGTATAAGTGTACTTTGACTTTTTCTTAGTTAAGGTCACGTCTCTTTTGTTTCCATGGAGAGGTCAGGGTTTATGAACGGGGTGATAAAAACTTTTCTGGAAGTGTGTGGTAGCAGCTCTGAGCATGTGACCAAAAGGACAAATCTGATTGGCTAGCCAGTTTTTTTTTTGCAGTGCTATGGAAAAGACACTTCTGTGTGAAAGAAAAAGTCTTGTGAATGTTTTAATAACATTCCAAATATTAAAAAATAAGTGCATATTTTTTTCTTATATTTACTACACAAATATAACGTTTCAAGTAGAAATCGCAGTTACTTCAAAGAAGTTCCTTACTGGAGTCACGTATGTTGATTACAGACATACTGAATCAAGTGGTTTGGGTTATCCAATCACAATTTCATTTGGACCCTGTTTACACCTGTATATAAGACTCTCAACTTGTAATGTATCACCTGAAATTGATCTTAATACCTGGTGTGGATATGGGAGAATATGGATTCTGTTTATTCATTAATTTAACTCTCCCTTCTTGTCTTTCTTGATTTTCTAGGTACTGGCCTCAGTGAAGAACCAGATTGAACAGTGGTCAGCGAATTATAAAGACTTCCCTGAGCTCCTCACAGCTGCCCAGCACTGCTTATTGGCCAGGGAGAGTTCACTTAGAGGTCAGAGTAGATTCATATCCTTTCAGTCATGTTATTTTATGATTTAATAAACACAAAACTTTCTTACTACACAAAATAAAAATGATCAATGTGCTTATTTCATTAAAATTACCTGCATTGATTCTCTGCATCTACTGTTTGTCAGCATTTTTTAAGTAATATAATATAATATTATGCTCAAAAGTTGGTAGGATTTTTTTTTAAGTAATTTTGTAATTTTGATAGAAGGAAGTATTAAAAAGTAGAAAAAAAAGTTTCAAAGTGATAATCAACACAATGGTTTTCAGAACTGTTTGTTGATAATAAGAAATGTTTCTAGAGCACGAAAATAAGTATATTAGAATGATTTCTGAAGGATCATGTGACACCAAAGACTGGAGTAACGATGCTGAAAATTAATTTATGCCATCACATTCACAAAAATTAATTACATGTTAAAATATATTTTGATCCAAAAATGCAACCTTGGAAATTATAGGATACTACTTTTTTAACAATTTTACCAATCTCAAACTGTATAATAATATAATCAAATGGAGTAGACCTGTTGGAAGAAACCATTAATATTTTGAGTTCAACAATGTGTAAATCAATATCAAATCAATTAAATTCAGTCAAATAACTTTGAATTAATTTTACATTTTGAGGCTTGCATAGCTGTTTTTCTCTTAGCAGTATAAACGGTTTCATCTTCTTTTGACTTGTTCAGTTTGAATAAAGTACATAGTAATACTTTCTTAGACAATGTTTATGTGCAATGACTTGTTTTTTCTGTTTCTACCCAGACTCTCAGAGTCCACAGAATGCAGATTGGTTCCATAGTTCTGAAGGAGACATAATCAAGACGAAACCGAATATCCAACCCAAAACTGTGGTTCCCCTAAATAAAACGGAGGTATACGCCACAGTTCTTTTCACAGAGTTCCTGAAAGAGCTCGCAGCCTTTGCACAAGAACACTCCATCCTTTCTCATCTTCCCACGGAGCAGTAGCCTCTGATTCTGTTTTTATCTTTGTTGGTAATGTTTCCAGGAAACTTTTGAACTTTAGCTCTTATTGTAAGCACTAAAACTACACTGTAAACTCTAAATTAATGTGGGAATGTTTTTCAGACTTTTCTCTTTTTGGGATATTTTGATGGGGGGTTCTTTCAAGCATATGTCTGTTGTGTGAATAATCATTGAAACTTGCCATAAAACACAGTCACTGATTTGCCTTCATTTCATAAAGTTGACTTAGGGAGAGAAATGCTGGTTGTCTTAACTTAAATTTCAGGCCTAAACTAGATGATGTCCATACAGTCATTGAGCAAGAGGTGAGGAGACTTTACAATACTTGAGGACCAGATTCTCTAGACTGTATAGTGCTGCTGATGTCTTTTTGCTGGAATGTTCCCATGATGGCCTTATACTGATAGTGCCTATTCCTTTAGTCCTTAATTTTCAACATTGTCTTTACAGTTTTATATACAGTAAGCATACTTATTAAACCTGGTCACTTGGCCATTTTATGTAACTTATGTGTAGGATTGCTGGATTTCCTCTCACTTTGAGAAACAATTCCTCCACAGTCGTTCTGGTTCTGTGTAGAGCATCACTGATATGAACTTTCACATTTTCATGAGTTGTTAATGAACATCTTTGAAACTAGCAGCACGCATGCTTGTTAATTAGGATGAGGTGTCTGTCTTTATTGGGGTAAGATATACACTACTGTTCAAACGTTTAAGATTACTACGTTTTTGTTTTATTTTATTTAGAAAAAAAGAAATACTTTTAGCCAGGAAGGACACGATAAATTGATCAAAAGTGAAAATGTTTTGCAACAATATACAAGTTTATCAGCCCTATAAAATAAATACTGTTCTTTTGAACGTATTCATAAAACAATCATGAAAAATTAATTACAGTTTTGACCAAAATTTGAATTCAGACTTTTTCTGCTTTTAATAAGGAGATGTAGCTGAAAATTCAGCTTTGCCATCACAGGCGTAGATAACATTTTGTAATTTGTATTAAAACAGAATAGGTATCTTAATTTCCAATATTTCACGAAATTACTGTTTTTACTGTAATTATATCAAATAAATGCAACCGTGATGAGGATTAGAGACTTCTTTCAAAACCATTCAAAAATATTTTAAAATGTAGTGTTTTAAAACTATTTTAGAGGGATATACAATCTTATATTGTTACAGACATTTAGATTTTTGTTTCTTTGTGTTATTGTTGCATGGCCCCTGAAAATGGCCATGAAGGACAATGATTTTGCTGAAAAATGATCGGAGAGATCACAATCAGAGTTGCATTCATCTTTTCTTTCTTTTCTTTTTTAAAGATTAGTACAAAAAAGCAGTTGATAAGCAATTCCAGTGTATCTAAACACCCACATGCAAAAGAGATGGTGTCCAAAGAAGTTGATTTAGAAGTATTTTTACCATGTTATATATCAAAACACATGAGCTTGTTCAGTAATACATGTTTTCGATACAAACTGATTGTTACATGAAATTTACAAGTGCACCTTATTGATTATACAAATTAGCGATTATGCTTTAAATAGAATTTTACAAGTAATATTTAAAAATGTTTATATTTCACACATTTGATTAATTGACTTCAATGTATCCATTGGCTTTGATTGTTCCATACTTATTTTTTTTTAAGTAGATGTTCTGCATGAAGTCCCTCCCTAACTGTCAATCAAAATTGATTACCAAACATCCTGAGGTCGCAATTTAGCATGTTAATCCAAAGATATTTATATGCATTTTTTATGTACCACAGATGACCTTTATTTGGGGAATCAAGAGCTAGATTACAAATTCTATATTAAAATGCCTTTACTGGTGGTAAGCAATACTTCAGTTTTACATCTCTATAGTTCTGTATTTAGGTTGTAAAAAGAAATCCTGAATCTAATGTCACCAGCTCATCTTTTGACCTGCTCGTTTTATGTTCAGACAGGAAACTGATCAGCATGTTTGTATGTCAAATGAAAATGGCTTATGTGTCAGAATGTATGAAGGCATGACATCTTGAATAAAGATATCTCCTGTCCACTAGCACAACTTTGAAGTGGCATATGAGTGAGTGGGCCGTAACATTTCAGTCTTCTGAAGTTATGAAGAGTGAATAAAGTGCTGCAACTGGAATGATTTTTTTTTTTGACAATTTCATAATCTGATGCATCAGTAATTAGTAACCGAAGAGCCAAACAAATTCTCTCTCCTTGTTAGGCTGTTCTGTTACTCAGTATGTACATTTCAGGGTTGAATTTTGTAAAGACGGATGCATACAAGTATGACATAAAGATAGATAATGTTATAACTAAAGAAACATTTTAACATTGGCGATGAAATGTCTACACCCAAATAATGCTTCTATAAATATGATCTTTTGGGGTGGCAACAAATAACACAGTAATTTACTGTGTTAATATTGGCCTAATCAATGTACAGCTTTGGGTGAGGATGTGCCTGTGTTTGGGAACATTAAAGGTGCTGTATGTATGTATGTTTTTGACTCTACTAAAGCATACAAATATCATATGTTTGCAGATATTTAAGAAACATGCTAAGTTAACATACTTGTTGTGGCCTAGTGGTTCGAGAGTTTGACTCCTAACCCTAGGGTTGTGAGTTCGAATCTTAGGTGCCCTTGAGCAAGGCACCGAACCCCCAACTGCGCTGCAGTATAAAATGGCTGCCCACTGCTCCGTCTTCATGGTTTGTGTGTGTGTGTTCACTTTGGATGTGTTAAATGCAGAGCACGAATTCTGAGTATGGGTTCCCATACTTGGCTGAATGTCACTTCACTTGTTTATCTGAAAAACAATGCTAGTCAGTTATTCTCCAAAATGAACATGGTCCATAAAAGGTGTGAAAAGTCGTTGTCGTCAGAATACTCCATCTGGGTTATATGAAGCGACGGGAACACTTTTTGTAAGCGAAGAAAACTAAAATAATGACTTTATTCAATAATTCCTTTGTCGACGGTCTCCTGTGGCTTGTGGAGTATTCTGACTACAACTTTTCACACCTTTTCTGGACCTTGACACTGATATTTACTTGGAAGTATATGGGCCAGTCTCAAGCAACCAGGTTTTCATCCAAAATATCTTAAATTGTGTTCTGAAGACGAACTGAGCTTTATCGGGTTTGGAACGACATGGGGGTAACTGATTAATGTATTAAAAAAAAATCATTTTAGGGTGGAGTATCCATTTAAACACACTTCATTACACTAAACACACTAAATAATGTTCTTTTTTAGCAATGTCATATAACCCCTTTAACTCACTATTCCACGAATAGTCCTTTCATTGAAAGGGATTTTTTCCAAAACTAGGTCCTTTTTCAGTGCATTTTCAGTAATGTCCCTAACACTTTTCTAAAGGACCCATTGTGATTTATCTGTTCACTTAAACATTTGCCTAAAGAGCTTTTGACAAGTTTGGAATGGTATGGAACTATGGAACTATACTAGTGTATTCAAGAATGCACTTAATTCCATAGAAGCAAAAAAAAAAAAAAAAAAGAGGAAAACTAACATTAGGAATTCAATGTACAGTATGTAAGCATGTATGACTCGCTTGTCTTGACAGTAAGTGTGTGTAAAAAACACAATCCACCAGATGGCGCTAGTTACCCATATAACACAACCAATACGCGTCTGTATTTTACCAAGCTTTATCAAGTTGTATGATTTGAAAATGTATATTTTATGTTGTCTTAATTCAATATGTTGGTTCTGATTAAAAAGTCTTGGTAGTACACAAACATCACATTTATTTGAACCCTCTGACAGACCCCATATTCAAGCAGACCTGGAATGTGCTGGAAATGGCTAATGGTGATTAAACAGCAGAAGTTTCAGGCAACCTTGGCCTGACCTGCTAAAAGTCTAAAAGTGATGAATAATCCCACAAAATCCAAATCTGATGGAAAATCCATAGAGAGCTGCAAACAAATTAAAGCAGAGAGATTCTGTGCACACACAAAATGTTCTCACAAGAGCTGACTATTAAGGAATCAATGATCACTGAGTGATAAATGTCTCAGAGGGCAGAATTAACGGATCCTCAGCTCTTTAGAAATAAAACAACACAGCCTTGATGCACTAAACATTGCTTAATATTAACAGCTTGTGTAGCTCTAAATTTTACAGTGTAGACACCTTTCTGGAACAATTGTACAACTGTATGAAAATTCAATTTCTCCAAGTTAAGTTGCTTGTCCAGAACACAGCATTAACCCATAAAAAGGCATGCTGGGTAATTCATGAGACCATTTTCTCTAGAATGGCTCTGACTTGGACCGGGTCAGTTCTTCCTTTGGTTTCTCTCTGAACTTTACCCATCAGTTTGTTCAGTACTTTCGCATTACCCCCTCTGATAATCTGAACCTGCAACAACAAAATTCATTTCCAAAAATGATCAAAGATGGCAAGCAGTTGATTTTATGAACAAACAAATGAACAATAAACAAATATAGTTTAAAAGTTTTCTATTTAGTATATTATATTTTATACATATTTGTGCTGGCTTCAGAACATATAAAGACAAACTGAGTTTTTAAGGTGAATTGATATTTGGCTTTACCTCCTCAGGGTGACTGTCCACAATCCTCTTACAGATCTGCTGTAGCTCCTCTTTGTCATTTATCATCCACAAATCCTGCTCCTTCACTATCTGGCCCACCGTCTTCTCTGGAGCCTTCCACATCTCCTGGAAAACCTGTGCTCATCACACACAAAACAGGCCTGTGGTTTAAGGAGAACCTCACGCAATATAGCTTCTGACAACTGGTCTGGCAAACATATTATTATTAGCACAAATGAAAGGTTTTTTTTACACTTACTTGCTTGGCAGTTGAAGATGAGATATGACCAGCTTCTACAAGATTGATCAGCTCAGCGAGAGCACATGGAGAGATGGGACTGAGAAACAGAGGGAGAGATTAGAAAGAAACAACAGATTGTACTCAAGAATTAGAAACATTAAGAGCCAGGAGAACTCGGTACTGAATGGGTTAAACATGGCTCCTTTCTGTGTGTTCACACTCACATATTAGTGAACTTAAGAAAGTGATAATCGAGGCAGTTTCTGGTCACTGAGCTGGCCAAGTCCCAGAAAAACACTCCTATACATACATCCCCCGGCATCCAGGGAACACAGCTTCCATTATTTATTACTTACTGACTGGAAACAATGTTGGTGAGAAGGAATAAAACAAACAGACTGGAAATAAGCCTCCAGCACTCACACAAAGACACACTCCCCGTCTCCCTTCTCTCTCGGAATTATTTATTCTAATTTATTTTCCGATGTTTTGGATGTATCGCAGCTATTGAATGACTTCTCAGTGCTGGCTCACCTCTGAGAGACTTTCAGATTCTGACTATTCAGATTTCCCATCAGCTCCTTTATCACCCAGCCAATCACCTTCCTTGGTTCTGCTTTGGCCGTCTGAACGACATTCTCAAAGTAATCCATGAGTCCGTCTTCATTCTGAAACAGAGTAGTTCTAGTAGAATTTAAATCTTTTCAATTAATATTAAATAGCTATGATGAAAAAAAAAGTGAAAAAGAATCAATCATGAGATTTATCCAAAACTATGGAAGCCTGTTTCTACCTTAGATGAAACCTTAGTTTCTACAATTGATGAAGACGAGGCAGAAAATAAGGCAATTTTGGGGATAAAGTTTAAGAAATAGTCACACTGTAAAAAAGGAAGTGACAGTTATGAAATAAAATCGCAATTACCAGAAATAATGTCGCCATTGTGAGATATTAAAAGATAATCAGAAGTCACAGTTGGGGTAGAAATTAAAGAAATAAAGTTGCAGCAATAACGTCACAATTAAGTGAAGCAGTTGCTATTATGAGATATAAAGATATGTTCCAATTGTGAATTAAAGTTGCAATTATGAGAAACAGCTGTAATTGTGATATGAAGTCAAAATGAGAAACGGTTGTAATTGTGAGATAAAGGCAATAATGAGCAGTCAGAGGTGCGCTGTTGGGAAAATTACTTTGGAAATGTAATAGATTACCAACTATTTCAGTACCAACATTCAAGTAATGTAACATTACTATTTAATTATATTTTTTTAATTTAAACTTTTTCTAGACTCAATAATTTCCAAACATTTAAAGCAGAGAGGGTTAACCTTACAGTAATACTCAACACTGATTACTGTCTGACTTTCAAAATCCTTCATGACTTGAATTAAGATTACAATTTGCATTGAGCTCGTTCTGATGTTAAATACAAATTTAAAACCGTAAGATGTAGTTATATAGCTATAATGCCGTTTTTGAAATCAATCCTGACAGGAAACACTGGCATCTAATAATGACCTGGAAAATACCTATGTCATTGTCTGGGTCCTAAACTGTATTTTAAAGCAGTCAATGAAATAAATGAAATCTGAATTTGTGAAAATATTCACATCCTTTTGAAATCGCTGTAGTTTAGTTTAATCACACATTTTTTCTCAGTAACTGTAACAGATTAGTTAGATTTATTTTGTAATTAAATTACGTAATTCTGTTGGTTTAATGAGTTACTCCCCAACATTGGAAATGTGTGCCATAAAACAGAGATGCAGAGCTTGAATGTGGACTTCCTCACCACCAGAGTGAAGCTGTGCTCTTGAAGCATGCCGTACTTCTCCACTAGCCTTGTCCTTTTCACAGACGGCAGCTCTGGCAGCTGGGCACTCAGCCTGTCAATCAGCACAACCTGGGCAGGGTCAACGGCAGCAGGCAGTGAAGCTTCACTCTCATAAACAAACAGCGGCGGCAGGTTGGGCTCTGGCATGAACCTGAGAGGTAAAGAGAGGGAGTGTATGTACATGCAACACAGCAGAAAGCATCATGTGAGGAAACACAAGAGCGTGGTTCTTATCAGGTGCAGAGATAAGCCAGCATTTGTTGTGTTCACACAGCGTGTGTGTCATCTCATGGCCTAATCTCCAGCCCTCTCTGTCTCTCGGTCACACCCCTCTCATATATCTCTTTGACCTGAACCAGCCACACATGTCCAGCCACTGACGGTCTGAAAGCATCCGCTCCGGTGGCGGCCCGTCAGAAGCACGGGTGACTCAGCCTTCTTCTAAAATAATGTAACCGTTTTAAGTGATAAAACGAACTGCTGTTTTAATCAGTTTAATTCAAATGTACATAACTCACATGAATATATATTTTTCATGCATCATACTGAGCACGGCTCAGATGGGATATTCAAATAAATTTATTTCTGTCAAAAATGAAGCCAAAAAGGCAAAACAGAGAAATTAAATGGATTTTTCATGTAGATCCCCTGCTGATTTTTTTAAGTTTGCCCACTTACAAAGAAATGAAGGATCTGCAATTTTTATGGTATGTTTATTTTAACGGATAGATACAGAATATCAATAAAAAAATCCAGAAAAAAAACACATTATACAAAGGTTAGAAACTGATTTGCATTTCAGTAAATTATATATATATATATATATATATATATATATATATATATATATATATATATATATATATATATATACACACACACACACACACACACACACGTGCATACCTACATATATATACATACATACATATTTACATATATAAAACAGTGTAAATGTACTGTCACTTGCTGAACAAAGGAATAATTTCTTTAAAAAAATTAAATCAATCATTAGGAAGTGTTATATTGGTATTGTTCATTGGTCTGTAGATGGCACTGCATGCATGATTTGCTCTATTTCTTTACCACTTTACCCTCTCTTCCTTCCCTCTTCTTTCATGTGGATCTACAGCTGCATTATCACAGCACAGCACAGGCAACGCAATCACATCTCCACTAGTCTTCCTGTCCACCTCCTCTTCTGTTTCTTCCCCCCGAACCCTCTCTGTCCCTCCATGTCACCATATTCTCTTTCATCCATCTCCTTTGCTCCCTTGTCTGTCTAGAGACTCCATTTTTCTTCTGCTTTCCTTTTTACCTTTTATTTTATTTATTTATTTTTATCATGCGCTGTCCATCTTCCCTCTGCTCCATCACTCTTTCTATAGTCCTCTTCTGTTTTTAACTTTATTTTTGTAGCACTCTACAGGATGGAGCAGATTTCACTCACCTGAAAGGATCATGGAGGGTTGTACTCACCTGTAGTCTTGTAAGCCTTCCTTATCCCTCATTGGAATTGTGTTACTGGTGAGAGAGAGAGAGATGGTTATAAATAAGTTATACTTTAAAAAAAAGGTTGCAAGCAAAATATATGATACAGTAATTGGCTCTTACAGGCATTCAGAATGTACATACACAGGAAAATATAAATAGTCAGTTAGTCATTATTGAACCAAACTGATAAAAGGGAAAAATAACATAAAACACAACATAATAATAAATAAATAAATAATAAATACATGTTAATTTGAATAATCAAAAGACAGAACCACAATACAACACACAACCGTTGTTATGCCTTCTTAATAAACTTTATTATTATCTATATTTAATAAAATCCATTTAGCTTATTAAAGGGATAGTTCACCCAAAATTTTTAATTCTTAATAAATGATGACAGAATTTTCATTGTCGGATGAACTATCCCTTTAAACTGGACATTAGCCATCCAGCTGTGAATGCTACTGTACATTAAACTGTATTGTGTGCCTTTTGTTTATTTTCAGATTAATCTTGCAATTCTATACCTAAAGGGGTTTATATAGCGTTAATGACCAGCTCACTGTACATTATCCTGATAATTGCATGGCTACTAACCAAATGACAAATAAATGGATTTCACTTTTTTTTTTTTTATTATGTGAGAAGAAGGAGACCATAAGTCAATTATAGTTTAGCATCCATTGTGCAGAGATCTGACCACAGAGTGCTGCGACTAGCTAATTAGAATAGAGTAGAATAAAGGAGGTTGTGTACTAAGCACTAATAGATTGGTGGTTTGTGCTAGCAGCTCAAATTCAAGAGCAGGAGGACACAGCTGTGAGAAGAGACTTTTATTTCATGGGCAGATGCTCACAATAATACTGCTCTGTCATCTGTAGAGAGCACGGGTTAGTGTGTATGCCTGGTGCTGTCAAGTGTACAAGTCAACACATGACACAGCTACGGAGGTCAAATGACCACATTCATCTTCTGTCACAGACGGACAGGAAAAAGACCAGGGGAACAGTATGCTGGCCGTGACTAAATGCAGCATTTCCTGAATCACTCTTCACCAGTGCGGCAGAATATACTGTGCCACAGCACAGTTGTGAGGTTGCATTTTGAATTGAACAGGAGACAAAAAGACTTGTATCACAACATAAATGCCAGGACAACATGTCTGGCTATTGTGATGTTGAAAAAAAAAAAAAACCCAGTATGACAAGTTTTGCCCAGTTTGCTGACAAATGAACTTATCGGTTTGACGCTGTATGAAGAATCCTTTACTAAATGACTCACTGAATCAATCAGATTGGTATATGACATGCCCAACTGTTCAAAAATAGATATATTTCATGTTTTTGAAAGAAGTCTCTTTTTAATATATTCTCATATATCCTTAAGTATATAAAAAATATATATATATATATATATATATAGTTTATTCCCGTTATGGAGGCAGTCATTACTCAAGTGTTCAGTGCCACATAATGATCCTTCAGAAGTTATCCTAATTTGGTGCTCAAGAAACAATTCTTATGCTGCTTAATATTTTTATGGAAACTGTGGTTTTCTTTCTTTTCCCAACATTCTTTCAGGATCCTTTGTTGAATAGCAGGTTCAAAAGAACAGAATATTATTATTTGAAAATGATTTTTTTTTTAACCCTTTAAAAATATTTATTGTTAGTTGAAATTATCCTTGTTGGAAAAAAAAATCAATCAAAAAATCTGCTCAATTCATAGTAATAATATGTGAATCTTTAATTAGTAACATCCATTGATTTTTAACAAGTCTTTTATTTAATTAATAACTTTTTTTTTTAAATAATCAAAACATTAAATTATGAAAAATCTTTGAAACATGTTTTCAAAATTGTATTTTTGGTATTGTATTGTATTCTTATCTGGGTGGTTTTAACGGTTTAAGGGTAGTAGAAGGGGCTCCTCTTCTGTTAGAAACACTGACTAAACCTAAAGCAGGTTTTAAATGCAATAAGGAACCAATATAGAATGTGAGACTCAAACCATGTAAAACACAGATCCTCTAATTGCACTGCTCTGTTCCCATTGATATCACAGGAGATCGCAGGGCTTGTAGAAATATGCCTGTTCTGGGCCTCCTTACCCAGATTTGCTGTCAAATCCTCGGGTCTCATTAAGAACCTTCCCAGCGCTCTGTAGAACCTCCATCTGTCTCTGGATCTCGTAGTCTATGGAATATGTACCAAGAGAGAGCCAATCAAACTCTAACCACAACCTTCTGCCAACAAAAGACCCTAAAGTACTTCAGAAATGGTTGCACATAAGCATTTGTCCTCATAACTGCTTAAACGAGCTTTGTGTTGTAGAAAACCTCTGGTAATCCTTTAGTTTTACTACAGCATACGATATAATAACTGTCTTTACAAGACATCAAACCAAAATGTATTGACTATTCATTAAATCGTATAACTTTCTCTTTTAGGGAACAATGTAAAATAGGGTTAAGAGAATTATGTCATACTCCGCAATTAAAACATTTTCCTGTTTTCTCTGTTTACTCTCTCTTTTAATCTTCCCGTCCTTGACAGGCATGTTTATGTGGGTCTTCAACACTCCTTATTTTCATAAGCTCGGCTCAGTCAGATTTCCTTTTGAGTGAAGCTCCTGGTTTCAAAAACACAACTTGGTGATAGAAATGATTGTGTTATTGTGTGTGTATGCGTGTTTCATCAGCTTCTGCAGCCTTTATTCAACAGTGCACATCTCGACAGAGACGGAGTGAGGTGAAAATGCTTATTGTTCACGTTGCTTATCTGGAGTTTGCAGTTTGACTCTCAGCTCTGGCATAATTACACAGAGACACTCATTCCCTCCAACTGATGCCAGGCTAAATCTGACAACCACACAAGAAAAGTGACTTCCAGCTATTACTAAAGCGCGTGAGTGTGTGTGTGTGTGTGAATACCAATGCAGCATGATTAAAAGATTTCTGAAACCCACTGGCTAAAAGTGTACTTCATTCCCTCGGCACGTCTTGCTGTACAGAGGTTTTACTGTACGCTTGTACTTAAACTAGAAAAGACCTTCTTCAAACCAGAAGGGAAAATTCTTTCTCAGTATGTTGGACACGTATTCTTACTTACCTATGGCTTTAGCCAGGTGCCTCACACTGTTGATATTCTTGACCTCCGTTCTCACTCCCAAAGGCTCTCCAGGTCGATGCACGGACACATTGGCATCAACTCTAAGCTGCCCCTCTGTGAGAAGAGAGAAAAAGGGATCTGATATGAGAATCACTCCAAACAGTCATTACAATTCAACCATCCACAGCTCTCAAAACCCCTGCTTAACAAACACTGCATATATTTGAATTTGAATGCTTTATTTGCATGAAATACAGTATTCTGGAGTGCCCTGTGCTCCGCCGAATAGTCTGCACCAGATAAACAATTTGCTGTATTTTGCTTCAGGGGCTTTTGATTAAACAAAAGCTATTGAATTTTTCATCACAGGAAGACAATAGGTTGATTGAGCAGTGACACTTTAAGAAGGGTTGAGAAACAGGTCAGTTATTTTCTCATTTGAGTTTGTGTCTCCTACACAAACACTATATTTTATCAATGTTCTTACTTAAAGTGTGTAATTGAATCTATGACTCATTCAAATTATGTTTCAAGCATTCAAACATCTCAGTGCATTCAAAATAAAAATACTAGTGAAGTTGGACGGAGGCTCACAGTCCTTAAGTGGTATACGGTCTGCTCATTTGGCCCTTTTTTTTAACATTTGCAATGTATCTTTAAAGCATTTCTGGACGGTTGTTACAATGGCATTCAGCAGGTACAGTATTCTGATTTATGACATGTGTGAGGCCACATCTGTTTATTAGATATATGAACACAAAAAATCATTTCCTCATGATGCACACTTTAATAGAAATTAGGGTTGCACCATAAATCACATGCGATATTTAATGCATATCTTGTCATATCAAAATATGATTGTATTTTTGCGCAGCTTGTCAGTGAACAACAGTGTTTGGAATAATGGCGTTTAAAAGAACTGCGTTAGGTAACGACGTTATTTTTTCAGTAACGGGGTAATCTAACTAATTACTTTTCCCGTCGTTACAACGCCGTTAACGTTACTGGACGTTAAATGCGGTGCGTTACTATGCATTGATTTAGCAATCCGAACGCACCCCTGGCTCTCACAGCGAGTGAGCAGGTGGGTTAATGACGAGATAAGCGATTATGATTGGCTAAGGCAGAGTCATTTGTTTCATGGTAGCCATTCAGAGCCAGTGTTTTTACACACATGACGGCACACGCGGCAGCGCCAGCGGCGCCAAACACACAACTCAACAGCTACACGAAGATTCGCAGCAGCAGCAGAAATGGTGAGTCATGAGCAATCCGATTAAAAGTTGCCATTTTCAAGGTGGAGATAATATAAGATATAAGCACTACTTCAAATTCATTGTGGTCAAAGGCAGGAACGTGCATGAAATGTGTACCTGTACATGCAATGTGTGATCTACAAAGCTAGTGGCCAAAACCACTTTTCTTACAAAGATAATGCTTGAAGTGCAGGATAAAACTCTTGCTGTCTGTAATTCAGTTACTAACTCAGTTACTTTTTGGAACAAGTAGTGAGTAACTATAACTAATTACTTTTTTAAAGTAACGTTCCCAACAGTGGTGAACAACGGCTCTGTGTAGTTAATGCTGCTCCATGTGAAAGCGTGCAGGTGATGGAGATTTACTGCTGGTTACAGAACAAGATGGGCATTAAATATTGCATGCGATTTATCGTGCAGCCCTAATAGAAATCTTGGTGACATACAGAAGAATATTGTTTACTTGGCAAGTTAATATTTTGAATATAGTGCTATCAAACGATTAATCGCATCCAAAATAAAACATTTTGTTTAGAGAATATATAATTTTTAATTCCTTACATTTATATAACGGTTTTCTAGGCACTCAAAGCGCTTTACATAGTCAGGGTGTATCTCCTCATCCACCACCAGTGTGCAGCATCCACCTGGATGATGCAACGGCAGCCATAGTGCGCCAGAACGCCCACCACACACCAGCTTACTGATGGAGAGGAGACAGAGTGATGAAGCCAATCAGTAGATATGGGGATTGTTAGGAGGCCATGATGGTCGGAGGACAATGGGTGAATTTAGCCAGAATGCGGAGGTCACACCTCTACTCATTTAGAAAGACATCCTGGGATTTTTAATGACCACAGAGAGTCAGGATCTCGGTTTAACGTCTCATCCGAAGGACGGTGCTTGTTGACAGTATAGTGTATAAACAATTATTACAGTAAGAAATGATTTCATGTCATTCTTAGTCTTTATGCAATGACATTTGACAACTTGTTTTAACTTGATTTTACTGTATTTCACTTCATGCATTAAACAGTTTCTATCTCATCTATCTGATTTTCTATTTAAACAATCTATTTTGGATTTATTTGGTCAAAATTGCTGTTTTTAGACTGAGAAAACATCCTTTTAAGCTATTTCCATGCAACCACTTCAATATTGAGATTAACCTTATGGATACTGTATAGATTACTAAATTGGTGATTTGTGTCAGATACTCCATCATGGGAATCAATGTGTATAGACATTACAGGTTCTGATCAATGTTAGCTGTAGGGGATGTATTAAATCACCGGCCATGTTAGCCTGGCAGGTGCCCAGAGCCTGCAGGATGAGCTGAAGCTCTCTGACGGCAGCTGCTGCCTCCTCTCCGCAACACATCTCTGGCTCCATCACCAGCTCCATCAGACCGACACCTACACACAGAGAGACACCGTGTTCATATCAGACACATGAAACACTTCCTGTTCCTGTATAAGAGTGAAGAAGCAGCACCTGCTCTGTTGAGATCTATAAGAGTCTGACACCGTTCCTCATCATGGAGACTCTTTCCACTGTCTTGCTCAAGCTGGATCTGTTTGATTTTCACACTCTTGGTTACAACTTGGTTTCTCCTGTGCCCTTCAAAATAACTATAGACCAGAATGCCATTCACTGCAATGGGGACCCTCTGCTGAGTGATCTGGTAGCCTGCCTAAAAACACAAACACCAAACTGTTACACAGCTAATCAATGATGGCTATCAGGACCCTTTTAATTGCTCATTTATCATGATCTGAATATATCTATTACACATCTGTGTCTGCACAAGGGTTTTCAAGAAGAGCCAAAATAAAAAAGACAATTTTTGGAGGTTCTTGCATTTTTGGATGTCTGTAGCATCAAAGCCATGCTGTGTTTTGGCTTAGACCTCATCCATACATAATATATGAAATCTTAATGAATGACCTTAAAACATCATAATCTGAGAAATCTTTTGTGTCATCACTCATCAGAATCAAATCTTGTGTTTGGCAAGGTTGGGTGGGGTTGAAAGGCCATGGTTAAGGTTATGACAGAATGAAACCGCATACAGATACTTGTGATCTGGCTACATTTTCAATCTCCTTCAGCTTCACTGCAAAGCAAAACACAGCGCTCGTAACTGTTGCTATGGCAACTCCATGACCAAAAGCCACTAGAAATGTATCATGGTTACTGGCATGCAAACGAGTAAAGAAAAGAAGAAAAAAGCAATTAGCCATTACCATCTGCGTGTTGTACCTGATCAACTAATTCATAATGGCCACAAAAAAGAAAAAAAGACAAACAAATGTAAGCACTGAAAAAAATGACATTCATGCTAATGAATGAACGTCTGAGCTTTCTCAATGCAAACTCAGTCAGAATCTTTGCTTATGTTTCATTTGACTTAAAATTGTTTTTTCAATCTGTCTGTAGGATATGCCTTTACAGATATTTCTTTCCTGCACTGTCCAAATATATACATTAATTTGGAATTGTTTTTGTCTTTCTACAATCATCTTTACACAAGAGATATCATGTTCTTTTGTCTTAAATACTGAAGTGCTGATGTAACCAAAATCACTGGAAATGGACTTTAGCTGAAGAATTATTGCAAAAACATGATAGAGGACAACAGGTTGGTTCTGGAAGAAAAGAAAAACTCATTTATTTTAACCCAATAATTATTATTATTATTATTTTTTTTTATGACGATAACATAAATCTTTAAGAAAAATTTAGTAAATTGATCTCTGGGGTTGTTTGGAGAAATCATATGCATCTGTAGAAGCAACACATCAATGTGATTTCAACTTCATGTTAAGAAAATCATGTTCAGTTGATATACTGTATATGTATATCACCCACACTGCTCAAATGAGATTGACCAATAAGAAAAAGCATTGTTAACATGGAAGCAGGAAATGAAAAACATTTAAATCAACAAAAAAAAACACTGAGGTCACCATTTTAAAACAACAAATGTACTTATATATACCGAAAAATATAGATTTTTAGACTTTTAATATTTAAATATTAGACTTTTGGCTAAAGGCCTGAAATAAGGTCTGTGGTTTACACAAGTTCAATATATTTTAGGACATGAAATACATCAGTAATACTCCCAAGTGGCTAAAAGGGACTACAGAGGATGTCTGAGACATTGAACGTCATCACATCAAACAGTTAAACTCATTTACTCACTAATCTGCTTGTGTTTATAATTGCACAAACTATTCTATAGTATTATGTAGTCTTTCTTAATGCTCTCAGGATATGTACAAAAGCTGAGCTTGGACTGCATGTTTTCAGAACTGCTAAAACATATACATGTTTTATTAAACTACAACATTATATATATATATATATATATATATATATATATATATATATATATATATATGGCCTTACAAATCCAATACCAGAGCTGAAACAATGCTCGGACCAGAGCTTGAATGTTTTAAGCTTTTAAGAGCAGACACTGTTATTCATCTACATAAGTGGCAGCTATTCTGTTTCCTGCCTGTTCAGCATCACTTTTTCATTAAAGCCCAGGGAAAGAAAGAGTGATGTGCTGGATATATGTACATGTCTCTTTGACAAACGATGGATCCATAAAGCAGCTAATCAAAAATAACAACCATATAGAGTTGGAGGCGTAGGAAAGATGTTCTTGTCTATTGCATTTGTGTCATCAGCACTTCTATCCTTTGGAGTACGAAGATAAAACAAAAAAAAAACGCTGACAAATTCATAAAGCACCTGTATGTGTACAGCTAAGAGAACTCACAGGCATGTCTGCATAAAAGTAGTGCTTCCTGTCGAATAATGACTTCCTGTTGATGGTACAGTTGAGAGCGAGGCCTGTCAGTACAGCAGCCTCCACACATCTTCTGTTCAGTACCTTAGGAAATGTAGCAGGAAGACATTGAACAGAATTTAGAATGGCAATGAAATTACAGAAATAATGCAGATTTATATTGGTGTGTGTATTGATTTCATTCATTTACATACTGGCAGTGTTCCTGGTAATGAAGCATCAAAATGTGAGACAAGTGAGTTTGGTGGAGCCAAGAATCTAACATGAGATCCAGAGAAGAGCTTTGATGTGGACTGAATCTGAGCATGGACTTCCAGACCCACAACACCAACCATCTGAGGAAGACTAGACAACAAAGCCCAAGAGATGAAGAGTTGGTGGCACTGGAACTGACGGCACTTTACAGTAACTTTTAGGGCTGCACAATAAGTAGAGTTTCTAATCGCGATTACAATTATGGATGCCACAATTTTGTAAGTCCACTTATGTTATTCTATGTTGTTGTTTTTTCTTTCTAGATGTTATCTTAAGGGTTTTTCCATTGTTTTAGTTTTAGTATAACATTATAATATAATTCAAACACACACACATACATATATATATATATATATATATATATATATATATATATATATATATATATATATATATATATATATATATATATATATATATATATATAATTTAGAGAAGAAACCAGTCCGATGTATATTTAACATTTGAGGCTAATACTATAGAAAAGCACAGTTTTTCAGTTAGTGTTTTCAGCTTTTTATTTTCATATAAATATACGGTATGCTGTTGCATCAAACAATGGTATAAACATCATTCAATGTAAATTGTGATAATCGTAATTCATAATCACAATTTCAAGGGAATAATCAACAATTATGATTTTTGTCATAATCGTGCAGCACTAGTAACTTTCTTTACATACATTTATTTAGCAACAACATTAAATTGGTCAAAAGTGACAGGAAGGTTTTTTTATGCTTTTTGTAAAAACAAAACTAAAAAGATCTAAAAGCCACTATTAGTATCTGTTCATAGGAGTAAAAAATGTGACAACCAGCCACAGTGGTGAATGTATTTTAATGAGCGGTGATCATTTTAATTGTAATGAATATCATTATTTAAGGATAATTTATGTTATTTAATAAAATACTTACATTATTTTAACATACACATTAACAAACACCATCCGCTTTTCTTTGCAGTATGTATTAATGAAGACATAATATAAAAAAAATATAAAAATTCAGAGCACATGTAAAGCCAAGGTCAGCAATCAAGTATGGTCTCAACTTCTCGAGTTTCAAATCTGCAGTCTGTTAAATACATACACCACATTAATTAATTTAATTAAACCAGAGAAAGACCATTACTCAAATCCCTCATGTTGATAACAAATGCCTGTCTACAACCTATGAACATCCTACACAGCATTTTGGGGGGCATTTGTTTCCTACCTTTTAGTATGGACTTTGGTCTGAAGTTGTGTTTTGGATCCAGACGTCCATATTGTCCTTATCACTAAATTAAAACTATCAATATGATATAAATGTTGTGATTTATTAGCATATTTCCTTAGCTTAAAGAACATTCTGCTGTATCCTGAAGAGGAGGTTGCCATGCTTGTGTTTTAGTGTGGGCAAATGGTACATGTAGTTTTACACAGCGACCAGGAGCTCGCCAGTGTAACGCAGGATAATGACGAAAAAACTTCAACTCCCATAATGCCAGTCGCGCAAAGAGAAAGTTTCCGGCGACTATTTATGACGGCATTCACACACCGCGTA
>NC_068396.1:15582384-15599884 GCF_023724105.1 Carassius gibelio
GGGTCTTGAACACGGCAGTGCTGTCATCACACTTTGTGGATGTGCTAATAAAAGCTAATTTATCAGTGCCATTCACTGAAGCATTATTTCAGATTATAAATCCTAAACTACACTTAGTACTTACAAAAAAAAAAGAAAATGCATGAGGTCACTTCGATAATAAGTCAATCAATCAATTAATCAAATAGGTTTGGTGTGCTATATGGTTTTCATTCATGAAAACAACTTTATGAGATATTAAGTTGAGAAATTTATGATGTTTAATATGTTTTTTGATTCACTAAAATGGACTAGCTCATAAGAATCATTAGTTTGATTATTTGCCCGAACTGGTTGTGCTGTATGGGTTTGATTTACTAAAATAACCCGGCCCATAAGATTTATTAGTATGGGAATAGGTCTGGATTGGTTGCACTCAGTTTTGGATTCACTGCAATAAACTGGCTTTTAAGAGTCAACACTGGTTGCTGTATGTTTTATTATTTATATATTTAATAGCAGTGATGCAGTTCAGCTGAATAATAGTGCAGGAAACTGCTTTTCATGCTGTGCTTAACTCTGGGTTATCGTCATACTTAACCCTGCTTTTAACCCCGGGTTGAGAAACTTTTCACACTTGTCTAGAAGCTTGATTAGCACTACTTTTCAACTGGGGTTCTGAAATGCTGCGGTGTTAACCCTGCATTGTAGTGCCAAACTTGTGCGGTGGGAAATGATGCAGTGTTAGAATGTTACAGCTAGATGCCTAGCAACAAACTCTCTGTCGTGTGCCTTATATTCACATGCTTTGAAAAGTAACGGAAACACTGAGTGTTGCATAAACAGTCAACAGTTCCAGCGTTTGAGGGGAAAAATGGAATCTGGTTCCCAGGATTCTGTTTACCCAGGGTTTCAAGTAAAAAGCCATTCAGAGTATTATATTCTATATTTTTTCGAACTTTAAATGGATGGGTTGATTATGGTATTTGTGATGAGAGGGGCGGGGCCGAGAGCCGTGGGAACGAAGTGAGGCCGGTGGAGTTAATGAGAATGCGTGACACCTGCACCACTCACCGGTCTCGGAGGAGCTCCGGAAGGATAAAAGGAGGAGTGTCAACAGTGTTGGAAGAGAGAGGACCAGGCCTGGGTTTTATTATGTGTTTTGGTTCTTTTCCTTCGCGACAGTTGTCCACAAATGGCTGTCGCTTTGTTTTTTGTTTTATTTTGTTATTAAAGTTTTATTTAGAATTTTCACTGGTTCCCGCCTCCTCCTTCCCCTACTATGAACTTTGTGACATTATTATTATTATTATTTTTTTTTTTTTTTCAAGAATGAAACTGGTTTTTACTGTTGGTCCCCAACCAAGTGTTTTTGTCTATGCAAAAGGTTAATTTCTTCCCCAGAGTTGTGTCTTTGGAGAGCCTTTCTATTTAAGCACTGCCCAAAATGATTTCCATTCACCACCTGACCTGTTCTATTGCCCTGGAGCTCTGCAGTGTCATACATCTGCTCCTGTCAAGTCACTACGAAACGGGAACATAAATCATTAAGATTACAGATTGATCTGCCTTTTCCCAGATTGGATTTGATCCAAAGCCTTGGGATGACTTTTGAGAATTTGTTAATCTAGCTCTGAAATTGAAGTGGTCTGGGCAGGACATTCAGTATGATGGATTATATATCAGAGTTGGTCTGCTAACTGTTTTAAGAAGAAAATCTGTAGTATTAAGTGAACCATTGCAGAAAATATGTCTGTTTTTTGAAAAAGACAAATCTAGAAAGAATAGAATTAAATATATATATATATGTGTGTGTGTGTGTGTGTGTGTGTGTGTGTGTAAGAATATAATAATCATCAGCACTCTCCAACAATTTCTCATTTTCCCACACTCCCCCATCTGACTTGAAGAGGTGGATGTTAATGGTGTAACTATCCATCGATATGGATCAATACATTGATTAAATGTCTAACGATACAATGTATCGATGCCATACGTAAAATATAAATACTGTATCTGGAGTATAAATAGGCCCCATGTTTTAACACTCCACATTTTCACCAATGTCTGTGAATCACCACCAATATTTGCATTCTTGTTCAAACTCGGGGCGATAAGACTGAAGGGCGAGTGTAAAAGACGCTCGGGATAGTTGACAGAATTGTTGAGCGCTTGTGAGAAGTTTTCACCACGCAGTGAGCCGCACGCATAAAAAGCACACCCATACAGACAACTGCATTAACAGAGCGCTAATAATTCAACGTGCAACCTTGGCAAATATCCTAGTAAACATAGTCAGTTAGGCCTATGACTTAATGTAAACTGTTGAGAAAGAAAACGCATGTGTATCAGTATATTGGATCTGTGCATGCTTTTCTTAAAATGAAAAAATCTTAATGCTCATCAAGGCTGCATTTATTTGATCAAAAATACAGAATTTTTTTTATAAACTTGTAATTTTGTTAAATATTATTTAATAATAATCATTTTAAAAAGTGTCTCAGGTTCCGAAAAAATATTAAGCAGTACAGCAGTTTCAATGCCTTTGTAAAATATTTATCCTTTTTCTAGGTAAGGCCAACATTACACCAAAAGAGACCGTGTCGAGGTGGATGGGTAAGTTGTTTGCATGCCTCACACCTCAACAAATTCCAAACCAGTTTTGTTCTTTGATCATGTCAGACAATCCTGACAATCCAGTTTTGTCAGATCGGGCTAATATCAGTCCAGGCTGATTTTAGATCTGCACTGTGCATTATTTCATATTATTGGCTTACATTTGTCCAGTCAAATAATATATCAAATATCTTTTCACTCTGTAAATGAAATGCTTGCTGTTCACAAATGTTGGTGTGATGCAGCTGTTTCGTTGACTGTGATTCCATGGCCAAGTTCCAGTTCCAAGTTCCAGTCTTGTTTGAGGCTGAGTAAAATTAACTCACATGTTTTTATAACTCTTGACTAAGGCAGTGCAGTGCAAGCCCTTGGTTATTCCCAGGCATGATTTTTTTTGGGAATGCAGCAGACACAGACATGCACACCACTTAACTTCTGGAAGAAATTCCTTAATGCGCTCTGCAAACGTAACTACAAAAATGGTCTCAGATGAGCGATGCAGGCATGTTTGGGAACACAGCAGACATACTAAATGGCAAGGTTTTAATGGTCTGTTTACATTTAACAGATCAGATTTCAGCCAAGAGTCAAACACAACGTACACTCTGCACTAGGCAAGCGCCAACACATGTAGGTTTCACTATATTACTGAGTGATCTCATAGATGGGAAGGTTTGTATAAAGAGATGATGATTTACTGTACCTTTCCCGTAAACCAAACCCTCTCACAAACCTGATAATTTCATTAGATTTAATGCAATATATGAATTAGCATCTGAATTCATTTTTTGCATCATATATGTGTCAAGTGTCACATTTATTATTTTCCAGATAATGTTTTTGCAATTAAATCCTGGGCAAAGAAGAAGTTCGGCTTCGAGGACGGCAGCTTGGACAAAGCTTTCGGAATACCAGAGGACTTTGACTATATTAACTGACCAAAAATTCACAGCCTCTTTGATCTTATGATTGTTTGATCTGTTCAGCTGCACGATCAGTAAGCGTTATTGTCCTGCATCAGTTCGTTTTACGTTTTGTTATCAGTTCTGCATGTTGGAGACACAGCTGTAACTGACTTACATTGTGAAGAGTGGTGTACATTGTCAGCAGTGCCCCACCCTTCAAATTTTAGCCTGGTCTAGTCCAAGGAAAACTTTAAGATTGATTTGGCAGGGTAAAAAGGGTAAAACTGCTCTTGGTGTGTAAGCGGAGAAGGTGTTGTGTTAACCCTTGGCTGCTCAGAGATGCACCCCATAACCAAACTGACTGTTTGGACACCTGTTGATAGAGAAACTAAGCCTTGCAGATACTGCTGGGATGATAAATTGAGCTGCACATCAAAGGTCAATTCAAGGAAATTAATCACAGGGTAGAGTTTCTTTTTAAGAAGGTAAAATTATTTATAGAAAAGAACAATTCTGTGACGAAGACACAATTGGTTCTGTACGAAGTAGGAATGTGTTATGAAGTCATTTCAGATCTTCATGTCACTTCAAATGCTTTTTTTTCATTAGTGGGCATTTTTCACAGTGCAAGTATTCTGTATCTTGTAAATATGAAAAAATGCCTTGTCAATTGCTTTGTGTAATATGATTTAATAAATGTACAGTTCTCAAGCACATTGTATGTAATTAAGCATTTTGTCCCGCAAAATCATACTATCTTTTTAACTGTAATGACCCTACTGATTTGCAGCATTAACTGCGCTTAAACACATGAAAATGTCCCTTTAATTCATTCTTTTTGATAGCGTTAGTTACTAAGTTTGTCGAAAATAATGTTTTTGTCAGTGTACAGTATTAAAATAAAAGTAATTCTAGAATAAGTTGAACTATTAAAAATATAGAGAATAATAATAACAGCAGGAAACATGCAATTATAGAGTACATTTAAATAAAGCATAAAATCAAGGCCCTTAAAGATAGTCTTGAGTATTTAAAGAATGTATTTTGTTCATAGACTTTTCCACTGAGAAAAAAACGTAGTATATTTTAGAGGTTCATCTCCTTCCATTTATTTGTGTTTAGTCAACAATAGAAATATGCCAGTATTTTGAGTGTGACCTTAAAAATACGAATGCATTATCTCTCCCCATCTACACCACTACCGACGCGACAAGACAACGCTTGCAGTAGTTTGTAGATTGTTGCATCGCTTACGTCTGCCTCTAGTGGGCGCACATAGGTACTGCTGAGAGAGTGCGAGAGAGAGAGAGAGGAGGGAGGGTGTGAGAGAGAAAGAGAAAGAAGTGAAGGCAGCCGGGGAGCTATGCTCAGCACAGCCAGCATGGCGAGCCAAAGGGACTTCACACACAGAAAAACATGGATTAATGTCCTTCTGCGACTTCTACAGCTATTATTGCCGTACATTCAACACGGAGGAGCTCAGTTTCAAGGTGCGGGGTACAGATTGATCTTATTTATTTAGTCCAACGAAGGCAACGCGAGTCCGAAAATGTCGGAGGAACTGCCGAGGGCTGATTTGACAAGTATTCAAGTGCACTCGTGCTAAAAGGGCACAATAATCATTGAATGTACACGAAATCTGACCTATTTCTCGCGGGTTTTCACCCTTCTGTCTATCTGTATAAGGATTTACGTTTTGATTCAAATCTGTAAAAGACGGCTGACGCTTTTTTTCGGCGAAGTTATTGGTTTTGTTCGATTTTCTGTGTTAATGCAATATGCTACAAAGCTCATATAGCTTCATACAGCTGTTATTCAGTGCAGTCTTTGGGAACTAAGCGTCTACCCGATGGTCGCAGCGAAAAATCGGAGTTTAGAACCGCATTAATGTACATTTAAATGCGTTTCCAGCTTGCGTGTGTTTGGATTGTTGACATGGTGTGAGCTCTGGACTAAAATAGCTTGTCCGTTCAATTTCACGCCTTTGTCATCCACGCCAACTCATCTGCTGCTCGCTGTTCAACTAACGTTTCTGCAAATTATATTAGTAAACGCATGCGAGATAACCTCAGCAATATAGGGTCATTTTCTGATTTCCTGTATTTTTGCTTTAGAGACAGACATTTAGAAACATGATTTTCTATATGTTTTTGTCATTCTTTCCTCTTGAAGCCCTGACTCAGATGTCCAGCGTGGTTGAAGTTTGGCAGGCTGAGGACGCAGACTTCTTCATGCCATCGCAGGTATGTGAGCTAGTAAAAACATGCTAGTAAAAAGTCACGAGCTGGACGTTTTCAGTAGAGTTCAGCCTCACTTCATTGTGAGCCGAGAGCACGTGCGAGACGTGGTGCAATGTGCTATTGTATTGTTACGTCTGCAAAGGTGGCAAAAATCAAAATAAGGCATTCCTTTCTTTAGATATTTAGGTATCATTTAGTATGTTTTGGTTTATGCAGTTCTTATATGGCCTGGGCGATTGTTTATTTAGCTTGTTGAAATGTGTTTATATGTGGAGGCGGGAACAGGGCATCTTTCTGTAGGACTCTGGGATCCTCAATGGACCTATAGGATAATTTCATTTTTATATGGTCTCATCATCTTTTAGCCGATTACGTAACGTTTTGAAGTTTGTGTAATTGCTTAAAATTAAGTAAGCAAGTGGGTTAATCACTACATATCCCAAGGCATTATTTATTTATCATGTGAGTTTTAAGCATTCAAATAACATTTTCAAATCTCTGTGTTTTTATGAAATCTATTTTGTGATTGTTAGGTATTCTCGTTTTGGTAATGGTTAAAAGGGAATTTTTATTAATACAGTTCATATTTGACTTCCTTTCTGCTGCAACACAAAGGAGATTTTGAAGATTGTTTGTTAACTGAGTTTTGGTGACCATTGACTTACATGGTAGCTACAACCAATAATAAAACATTGCTCCAAACCATTCATCTTTTGATTTTAATAAGAGATTCTAGGCAGAAATAAGTCCTCAGTCACCATTCACTTACATTGTGATTTTAAAAATTAAAATAGTAAAAATGAATGGTGGCTTGATTCTGCTTAACCCAGTCATTTCATTTTAAAGTGAACTAGCCCTTTTCAGTAGCTGATATCTTTCCAGTTGTATTGTCATGACCTTTGTTTGACCTCATGGAATGTTATATTTAATGTTTTGTCTGTTAATGAGTTAACTGACTTACCAGCATACAAACAAACTTATTTAATTTAGCATTTCTCATTTTTATTTAGAACTTGACGTACTGAAGTACCTAAAACTAAAAAGCTGTGGTAGTATAAATGGCCCAAAAACAACACCAGTTTGTGGTCCACTCTTCAAATTGTGGTTATGTTTGCTGTGGTGATGCTAGTATAATCAAGCCTGTTGTACATGAGATACATTAAAGCACCACACTTTCCTGGCCTGGGACTTGGGCATCGCTACAGAAAGTTATTAAAAAGTAAGAGCGTTATTGCCAAGTATGATCTCACACACAAGGAATGGATCTTTACTATGCTTCGAGTTCTCAAGAGATATAGTAATATAATAGTGAGACACAGAATAATAAAACAAATACATAATAACATTAGAACATGATGCCGTTTAAAACCAACACCTGGGACGGTTAAAAAGAAGTGTTTTTTTGTGGTAGTGGATGTTTTTGTTGATTAAGATCGGGCTCACGAGACTGATTAAAGTTCAATAAAGATTTTTTTCATGTTTCCTTTGGGGCAGGAAGCTAATGCCACACAAACATGCACAGAAACATTTGCTGCTTCTGAGGTTGACAGACAATTTGCCACTTTTGTGGTTAAGTTATGCAAGAGACGTGTCTTATGGCTTGAGAATGGCCACAATCAAAGGAATGGGAAATTCCATTTTTTGTTCTCCATTTGTTTAAAGGGGCTTCGTTTGTTGTAATGACAGTAATAATCACGGTGGTAAAATCTTATTACATCAATCCGTACCTGTATTTATATTTAGCAAGCATGTTTTATGCCAGATGGAAATGTCATACTGAAACTGAACCATTGCTTGACACGTTTAAAAAAGGAAGAAATGTTGCATGGGAATTGACTATCACTCCTTTTTTAACCCAGTTTCCAAGGCAACATCTCTCATTTTCAGTTAATTTAACTTGATGTACTAAAAAAGAAATTCAAAAAATCTATAAAAAAAACAAATTACTAAACCTTAAAAAAAAATTATAAATTTTAATAAAGGCTATAATAGTACCTCAGTGATAGTAAAATAACACTTTAAAAATCAAAGTTGTATGTGTGCTGTGGTGGTGGTGATCGAATAGTCATTCAATAGTCATTTCATGGTCAGTTGTATGTAAAATGCAGCATGGGAATAGAGTACAATTTAAAAATACACCATCAGGGGCCTGTTTCACAAAGGAGGTTAAGTGAAAACTCTTGAGTATGTTAACCCTGAAATGAGGGAAACTCTAGGTTTTCTGTTCCAGAATGGGAGGTTTGTCAAACAGCGAAAGAGAGCTTACTTATACTCAGTCAGTTACCATGGTAACTTACTCTATGAACCTAACCTGGTCAGGAGCAGGTTTTCTTCAGTAAACCCAGACTTTCATTCAGTCTCCTCCCCCTTTTTAAACACTTCATTATGCACGCTGGAAAAATGCTCTTCTTACTAAGTGTCTCCCCCCCCAGTAAACAATTAAAACAACAAAAAATATAAAATATTTTTTTCTTATATAGATTGATTTTCTATATAAGATACTTAGTCTTGTTTCCTGGGGGGGATCTAATTTAAGTGCATTTTACTTAAGTAAAATGATATGCCAGTGTGGTCATGAAAATAATCTTAATGCAAATGGTAAACAAAATAATTCTGAGTGTCTATTACTAAGTGCAAATGTACTGTAGCTCCGCCCTCCATCGACACATAAGGTTAAATAGGACACATGTGAATAACGGCTTCAGTGGTGTTAGCAGTAATGTTTTGGGCATGGAAAACTAGCTTGTAAGGCGATCGATTGGGTTCGAGTCCGGCTTTTGCCGAGCTCGTTCTTCCCACTTTTCCCATCACATCACATTAGAATTTATTTTCATTAAAAAAATAAAACTTCAATAAAAGTGGAAGTAAAGTGCCTAATGAGTGTTTAATAATGATACAACTATTTATAATTTTAATATAATAATTTACAATCTGTTATAATTGCATCCTGTTAATGTATAACAATACTGAGGTGCAAATTTATCTGCCAGTATAAAGTATAGCTAGCATCTAATTATTATTTACACTTAGCCTGTTGCAAAGAACTGCCAATTTTACATGGTAAATAGAATATATCACGATTTTCACTGTACATTTTTTTCTGTAAATAGCATGTAGAGCTACTTGCACTCAGCCTACTGTAAATAGGATCTATCGCTAAGAAAGTATGTTAATTCTACTTAGTGTAAATAGCCACTGCTGTATTTTTCTTACTCTATTGGCAGATCATTTGTAAAATAAGAAAAATGCACTTAAAATATTATTATTAATATTATTATTTTATGTATATATTTTGCCCATGAGATACCATAAAATGATTAGCTATTAGTTCATTAATCTAATGGTCTGCCAGTTTTCACTTGTGATATTATAACACTGAGAAGAATTACATTTGTATTGAGTCTGAAGTATGCAGACAGCTTTTTGGCGGGAGGCGGGAGCTGTTGCCATGGTGAATTGCAATATCAGCGCTCAATTGATAATGGCTTTTTATAGTTGTGGTGCACGAGCTTAACTCAGAGTCAGTAAATTTAGAGTTGATTAAACCAACTCATTTCAGCTGTTCTGTAACCTAAAACTCATCCACATCTCAGGTTAAGTCAACTCAGAGTTCAAGTTTAAACTCAGAGTTGGTTGAACCTCCTTAGTGAAACGGGCCCCAGATTTGAGTTTTTTTTTAATGCTATTGAATGTGTTGATGTGGTTCATTACATAAGTGCAAAGCTAAGGTACCATGAGTCATAAGAAACCAGATAACACTTCTTTACAGTATAATTAATACTTCTTTATACAGTATATTAATACTTCTAAAGTTCAATTATAGGGTAACATTATATTCCTAATGTCCATGTTAATAAAAGCATATAAAATTATATTCTTTAAAAATATATATTTTGGGGCTAATTATATGTGCTTTTGTCTTAGTTTTAAAATAAGTTTTATTTAGATTTAATAATGCCCCCCAACAACCCCCCCCCCCCCACCACAATCATGACCTTTTATTACTTATGTGTTAAACGAGATAGATATGGCTTTCTCATTCATGAATAATCTGGATTTATATAATTTGAGGTCAAATGCACAAACCACTTCAAGTAAAAAAGAAAGAAAAAAAAACACATCAGTTGGACAACTGATTAAAAGCAGACCCATAAATAGACTTTGATTCATTTGTAGTCAATATAGCTGTCAGGAGTGATTGAGTAGACCTGCAGCATTCCAGAGAGAACCTCCCTCACCCGATGATGGATGGGTGCCACATTTACTCAATGAATTCTAATAGTGCTTGTAAGTACTACACTGCAAATCTGCAGATTCCCAGCATGTTTTCTAGTTTGAGTTAGACTAATTGAAACCCCTTGTCAGTAGGTCTGCATATTCATCCAATCATTGTAAAATGTGTACTTAACAGTCATCTGACACCAGGCAGCCAAGTGGCCTCAATATACATCCATTGTGTGCCTGAAGGGCTATAGTTCCTATGGAAACCCGGTTTTTAACAGAGCGCATAGACACTCGTCAGGTAATCGTGGTTTTCAAGGCTCTCAGTAAGATGGCTATTTCAGTAAATTGCCTATAATGTGCTACAGGCAGTTTATGGAATAGCATGGTTATATCATGTGTCGAAACGGCACAGTGTTCCCTTTCACGACAGTTGCATTAAAAACAAGGTCAGGTCAACTACTTGGACTCTGAATTTACAGGTTTCTGTTTCGAGTTTAGTCTTTTTAGATAACATTTTAAAGTGCAGTGCTAAATGAATGAATGTAATGCATTACATTTCTTACATATTACTTACATTTATTTTACTTCTGTTTACAAAAGTTTGGGGTCAGAACAATTTCTTTTTAATGTTCCTTAAAGTTGTGAATTTTTGTTTTAGAAATCATTCTTATATGCTGATTTTCTTAAGACATTATTATTATGAGTGTTTAATCAATGCTTGCTTGCTTTCTTTGGAAACCATGATTGATCAGTTTAATGAATCCTTGCTGGATAAAATGTATAAATATGCTTATGTATATATGTGCAATTCTAAACCTCCTAACTGTGCGTTTTCTCTCTCTCTCTCAGGCAGAGGAGCAGCACAGTGAGAATGTTCCTCGAGACGAGAGGTGAGAATTTCTCTTAAAACCACAAACCCTTTGAGACTTTCCTGGAATATTTGCTATTTTTTTTTTTTAGTAACATTTATTCAGGCATGGTTAGTGAAAATATATTTTTTTTTGTAAATCCACAATCTGTTGTATATAATATAGTTATGATCAAAGGTAAAAAGTACCTTTTTATTATGTCATATAATTTTCGCTGGTCTATTGTGTACATCCTCTAAACATTTATCTGAAGGCAGGGCTGGTTTGTTTCAACAGTGCATGGAAAACTAAGCCTCCTGAGGACACCAGTTTTCTGTTTATTCTACATTTGCATTCATGTGACTGGCATGACCTAAGATCAACATGCATTGTTTTATTAACTACATTTCAATAGCAAGATATTAAAAAGAGTGTAGCTTAGAACTCATTGGCATTTTGTTTATATGGAAAAATACCAATTTTAGCACAAGCCTGCAAGGCGGCACATGGTTTACAGGTGTGTTTCAGAAGAAAATGAGCGAGAGAGTAGGTACAGATGCAAAAAACGAATTGCCAAACATTACCGAAGCTCAAGGGATTTCAATTTCGAGTTTTATGAGTGTTTTGTCTATTATAGCAGTGGTTCGCCTTGTACACAAAGGTAATGGTTTTTATGCACATTGACACTTTTTTTTTTCTCGACAATTTGCAAATGAAGTAGCATTTTATCCCATGTGTCTACCACATTGTCACATTTACTGAAACCGACACAATAGAAAAGTTTTAGCAACTTTAGCAAATATATTGTTTGGTCTCTGAAGACCTGAATATATAATGGTGATTGGCAAAACATATGCCAGAAATATAAAAGCTCTTTGTCTGACTGTGTAAGTGAGGAACTATCAGTTTATTTATTTTACTTCTAGATGTTTTTTTTTGCTTGTACTCCCTTTAGGACACACTACACAGGAAATGTAGTTATCTTTAATATGCACTAGACCAGATTAAACTAATTTTTATTTTTTTTTTAAGTTAGTGGAGTACTTTAAAAAATGTATTCCTTTTATCTGGGAGCAGTAGCATGTCATGAAGAGGGTTCCAGCAGTACTTGTGGTGAAGGGAACTTTTTTTCATTTTAAAATACCAACGTGTTTCCGCTTAAAGTCCTTCATCGTCAGAGGATACAAACTAATGTCATCCACTACTCTTAAAAATACTTCATAATAAGCAGTAGCATATCAGATAATTCTGGGAGGTAATTGTAACAAACTATTTGTTCATGTGACAAGGCTTTTTCAATGCAAATCTAGGAATTTATTATTTGGCAAATGTTTGCATTGCAGTTCATGCAAATACGTTCTTGCAGAATAAAAACAAAGGTCCACCTCAAACGAGTGTATACATTTGCCCAGCATGCGCCTTAGAAATTGTATTTGCATCTTGATGTTTCTATTTAACATTTTTTTTAATGCAATATTCCATTTCCATTAAAAAATGGTTGGAAATGTTTTTAGTGTTGAGGATTGGTGTTTCATTTGCTTACTTGGCAGTTGAATGTGTCATTAAAAGCAATTGGAGCAGATGAGTGATTCATACATTGGTTGTTTGAATTCTTCCGGAAAGAATTTGTTGAATTTATTAATTTGGTAAATGCATGAAAAAAAAAAGAAGAATTGTGGACTCTTGCGCAAAGCCGGCTGAGAGAGTTATTGTCACCATAAACTGTGAAATATTTGTGTTTTATAATTTTTTAAAAAAAGCATCTGTGACTTTGCATGCAAATTTCGTTCACACTCTCAAGTCCCAGAGTAACTGGAACTTTCTTACTTTGTTCTTCATTTTCCCCTCTTCATTGTTTCTCTGCCACATCCTCTCAGATGACCCGTCTAACTCTCTAGATCTCATTTTGATATCTGCCCATAGCAGATGTTTCATAGTTCACATTGTCTTTTCATTGTTTTGACATGTCTCGGGGGAGCAGCATGCTCTGTGGTTAAGTCTTAATCAGAGACTCTAACCATGCACAATGACTGCTCTTAATGCAGCAGCATCAACAAGACCCACTTCCTGTATCAACTGCAGAAAGCAGTTACATCGACGTTTAGTTAATATTAAAACATTCAATGCAGAAAATAATGTCATCTTAAAAAATAATGTCATGTGTCAGACTCAATTATGCATTATTTAAAAAATATTTTTTGTACTCCATTTTATATGGAAATTTGCATTTATAAAAGAAGCTGAGGGTGACTGTGGACTTTTAAACAAGGAAGCAGAGATGTCACCTTTACTCTGATTGGTCCAAAGTGAGTTTTGAATGCACATATATGACCATATTTGGGTATAATGGGTGTCATACAATAGACAATAGTCATATTAATCATGTAGTTATATAATAACTTTCTCACGGCAAATAACTAATCCATAATATTACAATCAAAAAATTATATATATATTATATTTTTTTTTTCTTACAATATATTTACAATGTATTATTTATGTGGGTTTGTATCAACTTTTGTATCAACTGTCTTTGCAGGTATAGGGAAATTGTTGAATTATGAGTTTTTAAAAATAGTTTTTAATAAAAAAATAGACTCACACATATTGGGAACTTAGCAGCATTATCAGATTAGCCAGGATATTTAATAACCACAGTGAATTGGTGAATTCATGGAAGCGCTGTATAGCTGTCTTTTGAAGGAGAGCAGAACAGAACCAGTGTTGGTTGTCTTGGGCTCACGAATAGAGAAATGAAAGCCAGAATCGTTTTACCACACGGCTTGTGGATTAGAACAAAAGTGCTGTAGACTTAAACTCTGTTTTTAAAACTTTTACATTGATCTGTCCAAAACCCCCAAAAATTACACCCTAAACACAGAGGTCATGTGGAGGCTATATTGTAATGTATAACTCTCTGGAAATTGGCTCATGGGGTTTTAACGTCAGCAGGCATTGAGCTTGTCAGGGCTTTGGACTTATGATAGTAGTAATGCAGTGTTAAGCAACAGATTGTGCATAGATGGGACAGAGAACTAGTGTGCATTCAGGATACAAGGGCCTGAGAAATTATTGCATTGTTATTTTTGCTTGCATGGTAATGAACACCTGGAATGGACCATATTCATTATTTTCGTTAAGTAAAAATTGGAAATGCTTGTGTTTGCGCTCCACTGTTTGAAGAGCATGTAATGCTGTTACTAATACTGCTGGTGGTTCAGAGTTTGCTCTTTGAACTTTGTTCTTGTGTTTGTGCATCTATTGGCAGGGTGGCTGTGATGGCATCTGTCTATGTATTGGAGATTATTGACTGTCTTACAGCATGCAGAGCAAAGAGAATGTCTTATGCAGTTGTCTGAGATCTATAGAGGACACATGGATTTGAGGAGCTATAGATTTTGTAAATTATTCATGGATGGTTTTATCTCCTCATAAAACACATTTTCATATAGAGCATCACAGTCCCGCCCACAGCTGGTGCCGGAAGTAAAAATTCAAAAATAAAAACGTAACCATACATGGTAGACTTAAAACCAGCTACGTCTGTACTAAGCGATAGTATATGCTCATATAAACGCAAAAGGATCATGGGGCACTAACCTTGTTTTGATATAAATGCCTTTTATTCGCGATGTCTTGGCTAAGTACTTCATTACCCACAATACTGAACAATCCCACAATCCCACAGTGATGCATCTGATTGGTGGAGCTCGTGTAACCGTCTGGTTAAACCCCGCGAAGGTCCGTAAAGACTGAAGATCATTAATAAAAAAATAAAAATAATATAAAAACCCGTGTTGCGTTTTAGCATGGTAGACTTATCAGTGCAATCATTCTCTCCATGGCTGCCATGAGAAAATTCACTGGAGGAAAAAATTAGCGCGGGCGGCCGTCATCAGATTTGGAAGTCGCTCAAAAGGCTCGTTTGCGGTTGTGGCTCCAGTCGAATTTATTGAGGCGCGGTGGTTTATGGGATGAGTAGTTCCTGCGCTCGAAATGAAAATATGTACATAGTCTTGTACCTTTTACTTTTATTTAGATTTTCTCTTAATTGTTTCACTCGAAATTATGTTATATGCTTATGAGTTCAGCAGTAGCTGGTTATCCTCACACATGCTCTAAAACTCTTTAGATACGGATTTTTCCGAAAGTCAATGGGAGAAATGAATGGGAAATTTACTTCCGGCACCAGAGCTCTCTCGGGCTGTGGGCGGGACTGTGATGCTCTATTATGAAGGGGTGGGGTGGAGGGGGGTTGACTGCATGGTTATAAAGCATAGGATTTGCAACATATTTTATATGCAACATATCTCTTTTTATGGCAGGAGTTTGTCGTTATTTAGCTAGAGAGGTGTAAGGTTTTGTTTGTTGTTTTTTTTCAACAGAAAACCTAAATCTGTTGTCATTATCAAAATAGAGAAGGAAATAAAATTAACTTTGCTAGATTAAATAAAAACTGCTTTACGTAAAATTTACGTAAGGATTTTTAGATTTTTTTCATATTCATTTTAGTCTGTCATCTAAATGTTTGGATTACATAAATCTGTATTGAAACATTTATTATTTCATGTTTCAGATATACCTGATTAGCCCTAAAATAGAGAAAATGTAAATGTAACAATTTAATATTTCATTATGGTTTTAAAACACATTGGTAGCTTAATTTTAGAACTTAGTTACCTAGAACCTCTCAGTTGTAAGTTTTGGAATCTGTTTCTTGCATCTGATAAATGAGCCATTTAGTATGTGTAAAATGCTTTTTGTAAAAAGGCTGATTCTGTACAAAAAATTGTCCAGGAAATAATGTTTCAAACTATTTTTGAGATGCGGAAATCTCACACTACCAGTAATGTCCACTTACAAATTGCAGATTTACAGATTAATACAAAAATGTAGACCGTTTTGTCAGAGAATTTCAGGAAGCAGTGTTTTGCAAGTCATCTAAACATTTGATCTGGGTTTTTGGATTCAAGCGAACAGATCCACATCATGATTTGTAGAATTTTAAGTATATATTCACACTGAAGTAGAGACGTTAGATGTTTTGTTGTTTTCATTTTAGTGTAATATAACTGAAAGACATACTCTTGCCTAATTGTAGATCCTTCTCGATTGCGTTTACACTGTTTGTCCACTATTTCATATCTTAGAACATTTTAGCTCGTCTTGCAGTGCTTTTAGGATGTTTCACCATGTTTATCACACCAGCTCATGTGAGAACATTTGTTCTTTATTGCATAAACCTTTCGTGGTTGGGGGAAGTGATGTCACAGTGCACTGTACTGCAGTGACTGCTCTTCTTGGCCTTTATTGTTCATTTTTAAATGTAGTGAAAGGGTTTTATGAGAACTCTAAGCCAATGAATCTTTAACGAAAGAAAGAAAGAAAGAGTCGTAAAATAAAGAGTTATGCATTTAAAAAACAAGAAACAATAAAAATAAGATGATCATAAGATTGCCATTTTTGTGCCCAACCTCAGTCGGTTACTCAAGCACATCATTTCTCCATGATGCAAAAATGAAATATCAGACATACTGTAGTAGTTCTTTTACAGTTATTTTTCATATCTTATTGCGCTGCTTTTCCATTGTTTTTTTTTCCTGTGTAAACATGGATGTGTTTGTCTGTTGCGCTCATGTCTCTTGCAGTGTCTAAAACGCCATTCTAAATACACTGCACTCAAGTTAAAAGAAGTTCAGTCCCATCTTCTTTCATCATCATCTTTTACCAATTCCACTGCCCACGTCACATCTTTGTCAACACAAAAGCACTGTGTGAATGACACCTAGCGCTAAATTTATGGTCCTTCACAGCGCGCACGTCACATGTAAGCAGTTAATCAACACGCCAAGATGTTTGGATCGTTTATTTCTCTTCACTGTTAACTGCTGGCATATTGTCAGCGTCTTATTCTAACATTTGGTAATATTTCTATTCAAAATCGCACTTCCTCTGTTTCTAAAAAATTAAATCATGGCAAAACAATAAATTGGAATTAATCGATAAAATCAGGAAAGTCCCCCAGCACTAGTGATGCTTGCCTTTTTAAAAATTATTAATGAAATTTTATAGCAAATCGAGTGAATTTTTATGATTACTTTTTGATGGTTTCAGTGAACAGTTAATTTTTTTTTTTTTGCAACATTTTGCAACTACTGTAAGGCTGTCAATTGTCTCACTGATACTGAGTGGACTCTCATCTGTGAATGTGGCATAATAGCTTCCTGAAGTGGCAATTTAAAGATAGCCGTACAGTATAGTGTGTTCTGCAGTTCTCTCTCTCTCTGGTTGCTAGTGCTAATTCTCAAACCTCCTGCTGTGCTACGCCCTCTCATCTCTTCCCCTGTCCTCTGCCAACACCACAAATAGCTTCAGCTCTGGCATCAACTACATTCCATTTAGCCCAAAACATTCCACCATGTCTCTTCTATAGATCTTGAACACTAATATTTAGGGCCGTGTACTTGTTTTATCGTGGATGAGTATTTCACTGGAATAAGAACAACAACAAAAAATGTCAAAACAAATACGCCATTCTTCACCATGGGCTTATTGTGCTTTTCTTTTTTTCTTGGTTGAATTGTAGAAGGATGATTGTGTTTCTGTGTTTGTTTTGGCAACCATGATGTGTCACGTTGATGCCAATTAATGGCAACACATTTATTGCTTGTGTGTTTATTGGTCCTGT